>NC_061111.1:213094055-213098429 GCF_002878395.1 Capsicum annuum | reverse complement strand
CAATTATCTATCTAATTTTGTTCAAAGATAAATTATGAGGACTGATATATACCTAGTTTTCTTATTCAGGATCAGAAATTTGTATTCACTTTGCAATGCAACTGTTTTCTTTGTTTTCTCATATATATGGTGGTTTTCTTGAAATTCTTTTAGAGCCATAAACCTCAAAATAAGTAAGCGCCAAAATACGATTTCTTTCTCCATTTTTCCGCTTTCTGTGATTCTCTTTGATATGCTAGTAAAGAAAGTAGGCTCGCAGTTCCTTAGTACCTTAGATTAATCCCAAAAAATTAGAAAGTTTAGTGCTTGACCAATTTATGTATATATATATATATTTTAAAAAAATAATCCCAAATTCAGAATAGTATTGATACCTTCATCTTGTTGGTGTAGTCCTCCGCCATGGCAGTAGTGTAAATCATTTTTCCTAATTAAACAACAACAAAAAAATATCTTTTCAGATCAGTATTGAAATTAAAAATATAGTTATATTCAATTATATGTTCTCATGATAAAATGTTTAAAAAGATTAATTGTTGCACATGCATAAGAAAAAAAGAATAATCGATAGAAATTGAATTATTACAACATAATCTGTTACGGTAAAAGTTTAATTTTTCCTTGATAATTAATGAAATTCAGATATAAAAAATGGGAAATTGGATAACTTGAAAAGGGAAAAAAATGAATAAAGGGATAGAAGACGAAGGTGAAAACAAAAAAGAAGATTAGCAAAACCTTAAGAAGGCAAGTTACAGCTAAAAAGATTTTACACAGC
Source organism: Capsicum annuum (assembly GCF_002878395.1). Lineage (NCBI taxonomy): Eukaryota > Viridiplantae > Streptophyta > Magnoliopsida > Solanales > Solanaceae > Capsicum > Capsicum annuum. The sequence continues at coordinate 213,097,651 of NC_061111.1, read as the reverse complement.
GATAAGATATAATGTCGTCCATACATTAGGATAACACTAAAAAAGGGATGAGCAGGATGGCAAGGCTAAAGCTAAAATTGTACACAGAAAAGTATTTACAAGACATGGAAGCAAAATCTACATAGAAATGAGCAGGATGGCAAGGCTAAAGCTAAAATTGTACACAGAAAAGTATTTACAAGACATGGAAGCAAAATCTACATAGAGCTATCTAGTTGTAACGCCCCGAATCTGGTACTCAAAATACTACACGGTGCTTACGATCCTGAATGACCACAAGCTAACCTATAATTGATATTTGTGTCTGTACACTATATAACATACTAAATATAATACGGAAATGGAGGTTGAAAGGCCATAAGGTTCAAAACTGCATAACTGATAAAATATAACATCTGAATGGGGTAATAGAATACCCAAAACTGAAATACTGTCTGAACATACTGTAGTATGAAAAACCTCTAAAACATAACTGTCTGGATAAGGAGTTGATGGGACATCTCCCCAACTAACCCCAACTTATAAATTAACTAATGAGATAATAAATAAATTATCATGTCCTCAAAAGATGAGGACTCACTGCTAACTCTGACTGCTGAAACTGGAATGCTACTGATGCTCTAGAGCTCGTTCTTCTGAACCTATGGTATAAGACACCATAGCGCAAATACGTTAGTACTTTGAATGTACTAGTATGCATGGAAGGTAGGCTGAATGCATGGAGTTCATATGCATGAACAATGCTGGCTAACTGACTAATATGAACGTGAGAATACATGCATGAATACATCATAACTATATCTGACATTGTGATAACATGAATTTACTGGTAACTAGCATGACTGATAACTGAATTCTTATGACTGATATAACTGATGAAATGAGTGAGTGTATCAGATAGTCCTAAATCAGATGGAACTAGCTGAGTTTTGTACTATTCTGAGTTAACTGTATCTGACAGTCCTGAATTCTGTAGAACTATCTAAGTTCTATTACTAAGACTGAATGACTATATTTGACAGTCCTAATTCTATAACTAAAACTGTGGGAAGTAGTTATCTAACTGACATGCCCCTAATACGCAATTATGGCTGAGTTGGGGTACAATCTGTAACCCTAATTGGAAGGGTGTCAATCTGTGTCACTGGTAAGGATAAGCTGTGAGTGAGCCTCATCTGAAAGTATCCCCAAAAGAGAACAGTGGGGCTCTCATCTGACAGTGCTTATCCACCTCATCAACCCTCATCTGACAGTGTTGATGTCTCATTCTATACTGGCTACATAGTTCTAGAAGACAAGGATGACTTCTACGAATCACACCCTCATCAAACAGTGTGTGTTCCCATCCTTGGGTTCACTCGGTGCTAATTCCTATTCCTATCTGAATAGACACTGATCATGGATTACTAAACTAAACTGGATTGAATTAACTGAGTTCCGTTGACTGATAAAATAGTACTGAGATTACTATAGTACTGAGCTTTCCTGAGTCACATGATTGACTGAGTTCTATGGATCATGGCTTGACTGAGGATATCGTGAAAACATGACACGAACTCTAGGCACACAGATATATTTTTTGGGTACAAGTACCCCCAAGACTCGATAGAAGAAAACTGACAAAGCATGACTTTCTTGAGTATAAGACCAACATCAACAATAAATAATCTATTGGCTAAGACATTTCATCAAAAACTTGACATACATAACTTGTACATGAATGGAGATTTCATATTATCATACTAGTATGGCACTTTTCCTTCAAATAGGCATTTAATCAAACATGGGGGGAGCATGCTATGGTTATACAATCATTAACACATCTAATAATCAAGGATACATCAATCAACTTATGAATTGAAGGGTTTATCATAAATACCGCATAGTTCCTCACATACTAGAATCAATTCTTGTAACTAATAGTCTATAATATGGAATGAAACCAAATAACACTATGAACATCACTTTTCAATTCAATCAAATCATGAACATTCATAAATATACAAATCTCTGATTTTGAAAAGAAATTCTTGAGCTTCTTGGGTCAACGAGACCCATGAATCAACACATGACATACCTTAGTTCTTGATTTTACAAAGATTGACGGAGAGACTTTCTTGAAATTGAATCCCCAATTTAAACCCTAGCTTGTTCTTGAGAGAAAATTGAGAGAAACTAGTATATTTTGGGTTCCAAATAGCTGAATCTCATATTAAAGGGCTTAAATAGGGGTGAAAAATTGACCCTTTTAACCCTGGACGTGTTTATTAAATTGGTGAAAATTTCCCAACCTGGACCCCTAGTGTGACGCGGAGCTATCGCACCGTGTCACTGGAATTTGACAATTGGCAAATATGGAAATTGCGCGATGCAGAGCCAACGCATTGCCACTTCATTTGCAACGCGAGATGCAGAGAAATTAAGCTGGAACACTCAAAAAAGGACAATTGCCATTTTATCTTGTGGCGTGACGCGCCACTAACCAATATGGCATTTTTTTACTATAGGGACTTGAAATAGTCATAACTTCTTACCCGGTTATCAGATTTAGGTGAATTTTATATCGATGGAAAGCTTATTTAATTTCTCACATGACAAAAAGTAAAAATCTTAAAAATTCCTCATGGAATAAACATCATTCAGTTTAGAAGATAATACTTGACATTCATGAGACAAAATTAGTTAGCAAACTTTGCGGTATTACAATATCTCCCCCTTCGGAACATTCATCGTCGAATGAGACTGAATGGGAGAGGAGAAATGATAAGACGAAGTACATACTAAACATAAACACTAAAACATGACTACATAACTGACATTTCTGAGATTCATACAGAGCATGCATATCTGATGCATGATTTCATGACTGAGTTGATACATGAATGCATGACTAAGAGTACTGATAAGCTGATGACATATATCTGATGCGTGAATACATAACAGAACTGATTACATGACTGAGATTTGTAATAACTGAGTCTTCTCACTAGGAGAATGCATGTCTGATGCATAAACACATAACTAATCTGATGCATAAACATATAATTAGATATGCAATGGTACTTAGTACCAAGTTTAAAAATGGAATCCTGAACATGAGGTTGATACCAAGTTGTAACTAAAATTTGGATATGAAAATTGAGAAGCATAAGGAGAACTGTTACCTTGAGTTTGATCTTATTCAGCGAAGAAGAGGTGAGGGTACTTGGTACACATGTCTGCTTCTGCTTTCCTAGTAGCTCCCTCAACAGACTGATTTTACCAAAGAACTTTGATGAAAGGGACTTTTTTGTTCCTCAGTCTACGAGTCTGGTAGTCTAGAATTTTGACTGGAATCTCCTCATAAGAGAGGCTATTCTGAACATCTATGATCTGAATAAGGACTATAACTGTTGGGTCATCTATACACTTTTTGAGCAAAGAGGCATGGAAGACTAGATGAACTGAGGCTAGATCTGAAGACAATTTGAGCTCATAAGCTACCTTACCGAAGTGACTAAGAATTTTAAAGGGACCGAAATATCGGGGACTAAGCTTTCCCTTCTTGTCGAACCTCTTCACTCCCTTCATGGAAGAGATATTTAGATAGACATAGT
>NC_061111.1:213047987-213093955 GCF_002878395.1 Capsicum annuum | reverse complement strand
CTACGAGTCTGGTAGTCTAGAATTTTGACTGGAATCTCCTCATAAGAGAGGCTATTCTGAATATCTATGATCTGAATAAGGACTATAATTGTTGAGTCATCTATACACGTCTTGAGCAAAGAGGCATAGAATACTGGATGAACTGAGGCTAGATCTGAAGACAATTTGAGCTCATAAGCTACCTTACCGAAGTGACTAAGAATTTTAAAGGGACCGAAATATCGGGGACTAAGCTTTCCCTTCTTGTCGAACCTCTTCACTCCCTTCATGGAAGAGATATTTAGATAGACATAGTCACCAACCTCAAACTCAAGATCCTTTCTACGTACATCTGCATAAGACTTTTGTCATCTCTGAGTAGCCCAAAGTCTTTTCTGATCAATTGGTCTTTCTCTAAGGCATCGAATACAAGTCAAGTCCTATTATCGAGGTCTCACTAACTTCGAACCAACCGATTAGAGATCTACATCACCTACCATAGAGAGCTTTAAATGGAGCCATCCAAATACTAGAATGATAGTTATTGTTGTATACAAACTCAATCAAAGGCAAGTGGTTATCCCAATTACCCTTGAAATTAACTGCACACGCCCTTAGCATACCTTTTAGTATTTGAATGGTCCTTTCTGCTTGACCATCTATCAGAGGATAAAAGGTTGTACTGAGATAAACTTGGGTACCTCTATCTGAAATAATGGATGGAATACCGTATAATCTGGCCAACTCCCTGATGTAGAGTTTGGAATAATCCTCGACTTAATAAGAGGTATTAACTGGAAGAAAATAGGCTGATCTGGTCATTCTGTCTATAATGACCCAAACTAAATCATGCTGGCAACGAGTACTAGGCAAAATCATCACAAAGTCCATGTTCACTTCTTCTCACTTCCAAGTAGGAATATTGAACTCCTACATAGACCCACTAGGCTTTTGATGCTCTGTCTTAACCTACTGACATGTAGAGTACTTAACCATAAACTCTGCAACATGTCTCTTCATCCCACTCTACCAATAGATCTCCTGCAAGTTGCGGTACATATTTGTAGCCCCTGGATGAATAGAGTAGCATGCACCATGCGTTTATGCAAGAATTCACTACCTTAAGTCATCTCTGGAACATAGAGACGACCTTAACAATGTAATACATTATCTCCCTATTGGGAGAAAACCTCTACTTTCTAGTCCTTAACTGACTCTTTCAACTTGACTAAACTGGGGTCGCTATCTTGCTTTTCTTTCACCTTAAAAACTAGAGATGATTCTAAACTACTATGAACCCATATGTCACCCTCCTCTGAATCGAATAAGAGAATGCCTAGTCTGGCAAGCTGATGGACTTCCTGAGGTAACTTTTTCTTACTATCCTCGACATGATTAACACTACCTATAGACAGTCTACTGAGAGAGTTGGCCACTATATTGTCCTAGCCCGAATGATAATGGACACTCATGTTATAATCTTTCAAGAGCTCTAACCACCTTCTCTGATGAACACTTCTACATGAACTCCGTACAAATAATGCCTCCAAATCTTTAAGGCAAAAACCACAGCTACTAACTCAAGATCATGAGTAGGATAATTCTTCTCAAAGAGTTTAAGCTGTCTGGAGGCATAGGCTATGACTGATGTGTTGGCCTTCTGTTAGCATATTTAAGACTTTTAACTTGGAATAATTGTAAGTTCTTAAGTAACTATTGTTGTTTTTATGGTATTTTATGTGATTTAGTAGGAAAGTCAAAATGCATGAACATATAGGAAAGCTATATTGAGAAGGATAATTTTTGGTGAAAGATGCAAGAAATTAAATTCTGAAGATTTCATCCAACGACTTGGTCTAATAAGCTATCAGATCTGGTTCTGACAATATTTTCTGACAAGTCATCAACTTCCTGATAAACTAACAGGACTTGTCGTCAGCCGAAGGTAGCAAACATGGAATTTGAAGAGGAATAGACAATATTTTTTGATAAGTCATTAACTTCCTGATAAGCCGTCAGGACTTATCATTAGCCGAAGACAGCAAACATAGAATTTGAAGAGGAGTTGATGATATTTTCTGATAAGTCATCAGATTACTGAGTTGTCACAAATGTCATCACACATATCGTTAGATTTGTGATAAGTCATCATAATTGTCGTCAGCTAAACGAGTGAAAATCTGAATTTTCAGTTTTGAATTTTCTTTAAGTTACAGATATAACTAGCATCTTTTAGGGTTCCATTCAGCATCTGGAACTTATTCTAAAGGCAAAGTCACATCTTTTTGGGCCTCTTAACTTAGAATTCAATTTTCAACTTTGTGATTGGGTTGTGGGAACTTCTTCTTGAATTTGGAAGAGAACGAACCTCAAAATTCATCTTTTATAAGTTTAATTTCTTTGAATGAAGAATAAAAGTGTTGATATCTCTTTCTATATCATGTGGAACTAAAACCCACAACTGGGGTGGTGGAATCTATGATTATTCCTCCATGGATTTAATAGTTGTTTGGGTTTGAGTGATTGTGGGGACATCTTGATAATTCCTTTGTAATGATAATTATCTATTGGTTGCAAACAATAGATCCCGCCTTATGTTGATTTGACCGAACTGAGAAATAAACTAAAGGTAGCAAATTATCAATGATGATTTGGGAAGGGTAAGTTCTGGTCTAATGATTAAAGTTGTAACAAGATTGATCAACTAGAGATAAAATCAGTATGAATAGAATATTTTCCTAAGTTCGAGAGAATTAGGGAGTTCAACATCTAGGTAGGTTGAAAGCATGTAGATGGATAGTCAAAACTAATAATTTAGTGTTTCCCACAAGTCATGAGAATCCAGTACTACAACTATCATTTAATGAGGGGTTAATAATCATAGTGATCACAACCCTAGTTTCTCTTTATCATTGATTTGAACCATTGAAATTTTAGCTTTGAGTTCTGAAGCAAGTCAAAACTTTAATTTTCATTTGATTGATAAAACCCCCAATTAAAGGAAACCATTATCTATCAGTTATTTTAATCACAAATATACTTGAGTGACACCTTATTCCCTATGGGATTTGACCCCAACATAGTTAGGTTATATATTTGACAATGACCATTTAATCTCTCTTAAGAGAGGTGTAATTTGGTCGTATCAAATTTTGGCACCGTTGCTGGGGAATACAGTTTTAAATTGAGTATATCTATGATAACTGGCTATAGTAAGTTTCCTGGTTTTACTTTTATTTGTTGTTTTAGTTCTATGTAGGGTATTTAGTGTATATTCCAAGTACACGGAGTTCAAGTGAACTATTATTGCCAGTATATTCGGAACCTCAATTGATCGGTAGAATGGCAGACCCACAAGAAGTAGGAAGACTAGCCGCCTTGGCTAGGGCTCAGTTAAATCAACTGAATGTAGATAACCCAGGTTGGGTACCAAATCCGGATGAAGAGGACCTAAGAGATGATGATTTAATTGACCCAGCCAATAATAAGCGTGCAGCGGGAGTAGTTATACCTGTAAATCAAAATTGTCCATTCAGAGGAAGACTAGACCACCAAGATGTGCAGTTTGATATTGATAATGATGAGGATAATTTAGATAGAGTTGGAGATACAGGGCAATCATTCTACCACTACTAGCTCTTGGGGTGAAATTCAACATCACTAGTACTATGATCCAGCTACTGAATTTGAAAGAACTCTTTGGTGGATTACCTGGTGATGATCCAAATCTATATTTGGTGAATTTCATCAATATTTGTAAGTCATTTGATAATCCTGGAGTGGGAATAAATGCTATTCATTTGAGATTGTTACCACAGTCTCTGTCTGGAGAGGCAACTATGTGGTTAAATAAGTTGACTCCTAATTCTATAACAAACTGGAGGCAATTGAAAGGAGCTTTCCTAGAAAGGTTTTTTCTGCCCTTCAGAATGTTACAATTGAGAGATGAGATCAGCAACTTTAGGCAATTAGCTAATGAAGCCTTTCATGAGACTTGGGAGAGGTTTAAAAAAGTTGACTTAATTCCCAAACCATAAGATGACTGATCAACACTTTATGGAAACATTCTATAGAACTTTGAACTCATTTACAAAGCCAATAGTGGATAATGTTGCAGGAAGAGCTTTTATGGAGCTCACCTTTACTGAGGCAGCGGACATATTAGAAAGAATAACTAAGACAAGTAGAGCTTGGCATACCAGAGATTCTGTAGTAGCAAGCAATACTGGGTCTAATGCAATATCAGTAGAGCAGTGTAGGAGAGAAGAAGAGTGTGATCAGGGTATGGCTCACATAAAAGCCCAGATGGATCTACTCATGAAATATTTGCTATTAGGGAATGTAGAAAAGTTAAAAGTTATGGGGTCCCACAATAAGGAAGCTGAATCAAACACCGAGGAAGAGGCTAACTACTTGCACAACCAGGGGGTTTTCGAACCGGTGGTTAAGGAAACTAAGGTTGGAACCATCAAGGAGATTGGAATAATAAAAGTGACAAGAGTGGACTATATGTATCTCCTAGAAACCATGATAATGTTGCCACTAGTTCAGGCAAAATCTCCATGGAGGACACGATAGAGAAACTATTAAAAGTAGTTGAGGCGACCAATTCTTGGGTGACTACTATGAAGAGTTATATATCTTCCATGAGTCAACTAGTAAATTCGCAATCAACTGCTATTAAATAACTGGAGCAGCAGATGAGGCAATTATCTTCAGCATTCAATCAAAGACAGGATAAGACTCTACCAAGTGATACAGTTAAAAATTCGAGGACTGATGGATCATGTATGGCTATTACTACTAAGAACGGTAAGATATTATCTAGTCCAGGATTGGGGGCATCCTCTCATATTGATGTGGTTGAAATAGATAGGGAGATGGTTGATGAATCTTCAATGGTTCCTATGGAGTTGAGAATTTTGGAAAAGAAGAGTGTGGAAGTGGAACAATTACCTAAGCCAAAGCATATTAGTGATGTGGAGGAAGGCATAAGAAAGGAGGTAAAAGTTACCCCAGCTGAAATCCCAAGGCCACCACCCCCATTTCCATAATGATTAAAGAATAAAAAAGATGAAGGAAAGTTTAGCAAATTCATGGGTATATTGAATTAATTGACAATGAACATGCCTTTAGTTGAAGAACTTGAGCAAATGCCAGGATATGCTAAATTGATGAAGGATCTTATGATGAAGAAAAGAGCAGTGAGCTATGAACTGGTGGATAATCTCTATCATTATAGTGCTATTTCTACAAGGTCCTTGGTGCAGAAAAAGGCAGACCTAGGAGCATTCACTATTCCTTGTACGATTGGATCTCTGGAATTTTCTAAGTCCTTATGTGATCTGGGAGAAAATATTAATCTGATGTCACTATTTTTTTATAAAAAGTTGGGTTTGGGAGACCCCACACCCACCAACATGAACCTAGTTATGGTGGACAGGTCTGTGAAAAGGCCGATCGATATGCTACATGATGTACTTGTAAAAGTTGTCAATTTTATATTTACTGCTGACTTGGTGATCCTTGATTCTGAAGTACACTTCGATGTGCCCATAATTTTGGGCAAATCATTCTTAGCAACTGGGAGAGTGTTAGTATACATGGAGCTAAATCTGTTAAAGTTTACACTTAATGGAAAAGAAGTTAGTTTTGAAGTGCATCAATCCATGAAACAGTAAAAGAAGATGAATGTCTTCTCGATCGTTGATGTATTCTATAAAGATAGAAAAGATGCACCAGCTAGGGATGAAGCACTTTCAAGGTATCTTGATGAATTCTGAGTAGTCAATATAACCTAGTTATGCCTCGGCATTTAATCAAGCATTGCTTGGGAGGTAACCCAAGGCATTTTGTTTTTAGTATTTGTATTATGTGATTGACATCAGATCTCTGCACCTATGGTGCCACAGGTATATTTCTAACTCTTTTGTTTTAGTTTGATGCATTGGGGACAATGCATAATTTTAAGTTGAGGGTGAGACTGCTTGTGGGTGTTGATGTCCTCTTGGGATTTTTGTTGTTGTGCCTCTTTTCCCCGGAGTCTTGTTCCTAGCAGAGCCGGTATATTTAGGCGTACTATGTTTTGTAATGTGTTGTGGTTAATTGGGAGAAAAATAAGTATCTAGGGTAGTTGACATATTTATTTTTGCTGATTTTTGGGAATGATAAATACCTCTCCAATTGTCTATTTTGTAACTATGTGATGTGCATCTATATGAGACAACTACTGTGAATCTTTTTATGGCATTAGTATTAGGGACATGATAATCATTGCTAACAATTGAATGAACCAGATAGGTCATAGCTTGTGATGTACCTTTGTGTCATGTGTTGTGAGATGCTACCTAGTTTCTGTTGTGTGTTAAATCCAGAACTTGCCCGGTTGGTCTTTCCTTGGTTGTAGGAGAGTGGTTAGGAAAAGATCATAGGCCATTTTTTATATTAGTCCACTTTTAGCCTAAATGACCTTCTATGTTTGAATAATATCTCTTGTTCCTAATTTTGAGCTTGAATGCCTATATATATATATATTATTATACCTATCACCTTTCCACAATGAACCTGTTTTGGCCCTGGTCTTCCTTGGACATTGTGCACTTTGACTTAGGCAAATCGTCTAAGTTGAGGGTGGCTATCATAGGGGTACATGATGTAAAGTGAGTATGATGAAGGGTAAAAAAAATAAGAAGAAAAACAAATTATGAAAAAGAGAAAATAAAAGACTAAAAGACCGCATCCAGCCTGAATTTATTTCAATAAAGAAAGAGAGAAATAAGTTAAAGGTTGATAAGTGAGACCCCCCCCCCCCCAAAAAAAATAGTGTAGTGCCAAGGAGGCTTAGTCACTTTAAATATCCTTGCGTATCATACCATCCCCAAGCCTACATTACAAGTTGAAGAAAAGTCCTATAGTGTTCCTAGTTTAGCTATCTGAAAGCCTCGGTGATGAAAATAACGGCAAGCTTATGGTATTTGGCATACATTGGCTGGAACTTCTTTCTGAGAGTGAGTGTCTCTTGACCGTCCCTGCATTTATGTGCTTGATTTCATATATGAGTGAAGAGGGACTTCTTTGTTGTAAGGGCACATCGGTTGTATTTACAGTTGCTTACTTGTTTGGGTAGTGTAACTTGTACATGTGCATGCTTATTATTGCTAATTTGATGCCATATCTTGATTCCTTTCTATCACATTATTGATCTCCATTGATATACATAGCTGGTTTTAGAGTGATTGAACATAGAGAGGGTAATGTGTGTAGAGCTAAAATTGATAGTCAATTGTCATAGGTATCGTATGTTTCTCTTAGTTAAGCATCGTAGTAAGGTTTTATGTAGTTGCTTGAGGACAAACAATTGTTTTAAGTTGAGGGTGTTTATGTGTTGGTCTTCTGTTAGCACATTTAAGACTTTTAACTTGGAATAATTGTAAGTTCTTAAGTAACTATCATTGTTTTTATTGCATTTCATGTGATTTTGTAGGAAAGTCAAGATGCATGAACATATAGGAAAGCTATATTGAGAAGGATGATTTTTGGTGAAAGATGCAAGAAATTAAGTTCTGAAGATTTCATCCAACAACTTGGTCTGATAAGCTATCAGATCTAGTTCTGACGATATTTTCTGATAAGTCATCAAATTCCGGATAAGCCATCAGGACTTGTCGTCAGTCGAAGGCAAAAAACTTGGAATATGAAGAGGAGTTGACGACATTTTCTGATAAGTCATTAACTTCCTAATAAGCCATCATGACTTGTCGTCAGTCAAAGGTTGATGACATTTTTGATAACTCGTCAGACTCCTGATAAGTCGTCACACATGTGGTCAGATTTGTGATAAGTCGCCACAAATGTCGTCATCTAAAGGAGCGAAAATCTGAATTTTTAGTTTCAAATTTCCTTTAAGTTACAGATATAAATAGCAACTTTTAGGGTTCCATTAAGCAGCTGAAACTTATTCCAAAGGAAAAGTCACCTCTTTTTGGGCCTCTTAACTTAGAATTCAATTTTCAACTCTGTGATTGGATTGTGGGAACTTCTTCTTGAATTTGGAAGAGAACGAACCTCAAACTTCATCATTTGTAAGTTTAATTTCTTTGAATGATGATTAAAATTATTGATATCTCTTTCTATATCATGTGGAACTAAAACCCACAACTGGGGTTGTGGGATCTATGATTATTCCTCCATGGATTTAATAGTTTGTTAGGGTTTGAGTGATTATGGGGACATCTTGATAATTCCTTTGTAATGATAGTTATCTATTGGTTGCAAACAATAGATCCCGCCTTATGTTGATTTGCTCGAACTAAGAAATAAACTAAAGGTAGCAAATTATCAATGAGGATTTGGGAAGGTTATGTTCTTATCTAATGATTAATGTTATAACAAGATTGATCAACTCAAGATAAAACTAGTATGAATAGAATGTTTTCCTAAGTTTGAGAGAATTAGGGAGTTCAACATCTAGGTAGGTTGATAAACACTTAGATGGACTATCGAAACTGATAATTAGGTAGGTTAATCACAAATAGACTTGAGTGACACCCTATTCCCTATGGGATTCGACCCCAACCTAGTTGGGTTATATATTTGATGATGACCGCTTACTCTCTCGTAAGAGAGGTGTAATTTGGGCATATCAATGACCTTACCATGCTGCATGAGGACACAACCCAAACCTACTTTGGATGCATCACAGTACACTACAAACCTATCTGGACCGTCTGGAAGAGCTAGGACTGGGGATAAGGTAAGTCAAGTCTTCAACTCCTGAAAGGTCTTCTCGCAAGGATCTGACCACTAAAACTTGACTTTCTTCTGAGTCAATCTAGACATAGGGTATGCAATAGATGAAAATCCTTCAACAAACCATCTGTAATAGCCAGCCAAACCTAAGAAACTCCTGATGTCTGATGGAGAGATAGGTCTGGTCTAGTTTCTTACCACTTCGGTTTTTTGAGAATCTACTCCAATGCCATCACCAGAAACTATATGGCCAAGTAATGCTACTGACCTTAGCCAAAATTTTCACTTACTGAATTTGGCGAACAACTAATGATTTCTAAGAGTCTAAAGTACAATTCTGAGATGGTCTGCATCATCACGCTCACTGCGGGAATAGACCAGAATATCATCTATAAAGACTATGACGAACATGTCTAAGTTCTGATTGAACACACGATTTATGAAGTCCATGAAAGTTGCTGGGGCATTGGTAAGACCAAAGGACATGACTAGGAATTCAAAGTGACCATACCGGGTACGGAAGGCTATTTTAGGAATGCCACATTCTCTGACTCTGAGCTGATAATAGCCGAATCTAAGGTCTATCTTAGATAAATAACTGGCACCCTAAAGTTGGTTAAATAATTCATCGATTCTGGGGAGAGGATACTTGTTCTTGACCGTGACTTTATTGAGTTGACAGTAATCCATACACATTTTGAGAGAACCGTCTTTCTTTCGTACGAATAAGATTGGTGCACCACACGGGGACACACTGGGCCTGATGAATCCCTTATCTAAGAGATCCTTCAACTTCTCTTTCAACTCTCTGAGTTCTGCAGATGTCATTCTGTATGGCGGAATAAATATAGGCTGAGTATCTAAAAGAAGATCAATGCCGAAGTCTATTTCCCTTTCGGGAGGAATTGCTAGAAGTTCTTCGGGAAAGACATCTGAATATTCATTCACTACTGGAACTGATTCAAGACTGGGAGTTTTGTAACTAGTGTCCTTAACTCAAACAAGATGATAGACACATCCTTTAGATATCATTTTCCGTGCCCGAAGGTAGGAAACAAGCTGACCTCTGAAAGCTGAAGTACTACCCCTCCATTCTAGGATGGATTCATTCAAAAACTGAAACTGGACTATTCTATTTCTGCAGTCGACTATGGAATAGCAGGAATAAAGCCAATCTATGCCGAGAATAACATCAAAATCAGTCATCTCTAATTTGACTAAATCTTTTGAAGTGACTTTCTGAAATATCATAACTAGGCAGCTCCTGTACACTCGTCGGTCTATGATGGTTTTACCTACTAGGGTAGAGACTTAAAAAGGCTTTGCTAGAATTTTGGTACTGATTCTAAAATCAACTACTAAATAGGGGGCGACAAAAGACAAGGAATCTCCTGGATCTAGCAAAGCGTAAACATGCACATGAAAGATCTGTAATGTACTAGTAACCATATCAGGAGAATTTTCCTGATATTGCCGGGACTGGAGAGCATAGTCATTTTAGGCGTTGCCCACTAGTAGAACTGGAAATGGCACCCTGTTGATTTGGACAATCGGACTGAGCTGAGGAACAGTTCTGCTGACCCTGATAACCTGATTGGGGACAATCTCTGACTCTATGTCCTATCTTGACACATCTGAAACAGACATCGCTACCAGCTTTTCAAACACCCTTGTGGTTCTTACTACAAGTCTGACAGAGAGGATTAGTTCGGGCATTGCTGATACTTTTCTGAGACTTAGAATCTGGTGCCCTATCTCTATTTCCATCCCTGAACTTAGGAGCTGGAGCACTGGATGAACAAAGAGCTGGAACTGATGACTTAGGATGGAACTGAGAGTGGTTTGCTCCTTCTGATTTAGGCTGAGCAAAGTTAAAACTACCTATCTTTTCTCTCTTATTCTGCTTCTCCCTCATATTAATCTTTTGATCTTCTATCTGTTGAGCATGATTCATAAGCCTGGATAAAGTTATGTCACTATTCAACATCGCATACCTACAGTCGTTAAACACACTATCGTTCACCCCAGAAACAAACTTATTCATCTTGGCCCTGCTATCCGCAACCACATGAGGAACATATCTAGATAATTAAGTAAAGTTAAGAGAATACTCTTTCACCATTATTTTTCCCTGCCTGAGGTTGATGAATTCTAACACCTTAGCGTCTCTCAGCTCTTGGGGAAAGAATCTATCTAAGAATGTAGTGACAAACTCCTCCCACTCAATAGGCCCTGCATCATTTGGCCTTTCTGACTACCACTATTTAAACCAAGTGTGGGTAATATCCTGTAACTAGTATGCAGTTAGCTCAACACTCTCAACAGGAGTAACCCCCATGATATTTGTAACCTTTGGAACCTGATCGATGAATTCCAAGGGTCCTCATCTGACTTTGTCTCGAGAAAGGATGGAGGATTCATTCGGGTAAAGTCCCAAATCTTAGCTGTAGCTGAATTGGCCACTGAGTTGGCTAGAACGAAGGTTGGTCGTTCATTCTGAGCAGCAACTGACTGAGCAAGAGTAGTGAATGTAGCTCTGAACTCTACATAAGAAATATTTTCTCCCAAATATTCTTTGGGCTTAGGGGCTGGGTGATTTCCATTTATTCTTTTCGGAGGCATATTTTGTAGAAGAAAAGGAGAAATGGATTAGACTGAGATTGACTTAAGATTATGCTCAATGGCATGACATAAATAATGAAATAAGGGAAAATTATTCCTAAAACATCTTATAGCCTCCTGTACATAAATATGCCATACAACACACCCATGTACAAGACTCTACTATATATGGCTTTCAGACTTCCTAGGACACTATTGAACCTTAGGCTCTAATACCAAGTTTGTAACGCCCTGAATCTGGTACTCAGAATGTTATACGGTGCTTATGACCCCGAAGGACCATAAGCTAACCCATAACTGATATCTGTACCTGTATAATGTATAACATACTAAATATAATACAGAAATTGAGACTGAAAGACCATAAGTTTCAAAACTGCATGACTGATAAAATAAAATATCTGAGTGGGGTAATAGAATACCCAAAACTTAAATACTGTCTGAACATACTGTAGTCTGAAAAACCTCTAAAACATAACTGTCTAGATAAGGAGTTGATAGGACTCACTACTAACTTTGACTACTGAGACTGGAATGCTACTGATGCTCTGGAGCTCGTGCTTCTGAACCTATGGTATAATACACCATAGCAAAAATGCATCAGTACTTTTCATGTACTGGTATGCATGGAAGGTAGGCTGAATGTATGGGGTTCATATGCATGAACAATACTGGCTAACTAACTAATATGAATGTGAGAATACATACATGAATACATCGTAACTATATCTGACATCATGATAATAAGAATTTACTGATAACTAGCATGATTGATAACTAAATTTTGATGACTGATATAACTGATAACATGAGTGACTGTATCTGATAGTCCTAAATCTGATGGAACTAGTTGAGTCTTATACTGTTCTAAGTTGATTGTATCTGAAAGTCCTGAATTCTGTAGAACTATCTGAGTTCTATTACTGAGACTGAATGACTGTATCTGACAGTCCTCGTTCTATAACTGAAATTATGGGAAGCAGTTATCTAACTGACATGCTCCAAATACACCATTATAGCTGAGTTGGGGTCCAATCTGTAACCCCGATTAGAAGGGTGTCAATACCACGCCACTGGTAAGGATAAGTTGTAAGTGAGCCTCATTGATAGTGTCCCCAAAAGAGAACAGTGGGCCCCTCATCTAATAGTGTTTATCCATCTCATCAACCCTCATCTGACATTGTTGATGTCTTATACTATGTTGGCTATATAGTTCTGGAACGCAAGGATGACTTCTAAGAATCACACCCTCATCAAACAGTGTGTGTTCCCATCCTTAGGTTTACTCGGTGCTAATTCCTACTCCCATCTGAATAGACACTGATCATGGATTACTAAATTAAACTGGACTGAATTAACTGAGTTCCGTTGACTGATGGAATAGTACTGAGATTACTGTATTACTAAGCTTTCCTGAGTCACATGACTGACTGAGTTTTATGTATCATGGCTTGACTGAGGATATCGTGAAAACATGACATGAACTCTAGACACACAGCTATATTTTTAGGGTACCCTGGACTCGATAGAAGGAAACTGACAAAGCATGACTTCCTTGAGTATAGACCAACATCAACAATACATAATACATTGGCTAAGACATTTCATCAAACACTTAACATACATAACTTGTACATGAATGGAGATTTCATATTATCATACTAGTATGGCACTTTTCCTTCACATAGGCATTTAATAAAACATGGGGAGAGCATGCTATGGTTATACAATTATCAACACATCTACTAATCAAGGATAAATCAATCAACATTTGAATTGAAGGGTTTATCATAAATACCATGTAATTCCTCACATACTAGAATCAATTCTCATAATTAATAGTCTATAACATGGAATGAAACCAAATAATAACATGAACATCATTTTTCAATTCAATCAATTCATGAACGTTCATAAATATAAAAATTTTTGATTTTGAAAAGAGATTCTTGAGCTTCATGGTGAAAGAGACCCATGAATCAACACATAACATACCTTAGTTCCTGATTTAGCAAAGATTGACGGATTGACTTTCTTGAAATTGAATCCCCAATAGAAACCCTAGCTTATTCTTGAGAGAAAATTGAGAGAAACTGTTATATTTTGGGTTTCAAATAGCTGAATCTCGTGTTAAAGGGTTTAAATAGGGGTAGAAAATTAACCCTTTTAACCCTGGACGTGTCTTTTAAATTGGTGAAAATTTTCCGACCAGGACCCCTAGTGCGACGTGGTGCTATTACGTCATGTCACTGGAATTTGACAATTGGGAAATTGGGAAATGGCACAACGTAGAGCCATCGCGTTGCCACCTTGTTTGCGATCTAGAAGTTTGGCGCGACGCAGAGAAATTGCACTGGGACACTGGAAAAAGGACAATTACCATTTTATCTTGTGGCACAGCACGCCACTGACCAATATGGAGTTGTTTTACAACAAGGACTTGAAATAGTCATAACTTCTTACCCGATTATCGGATTTAGGCGAATTTTATATCGATGGAAATTTTATTGAATTTCCCCATGGAATAAACATCATTCAATTTAGAAGCTAATACTTGACATTCTTGAGAAAAGATTAGTTAGGAAACTTTCGGGTATTACACTAGTGGAGAGTTTGTACAAGATTTGTGAATGATACACCTGAGAATGAAAAGACATTGCAACTATTTTTGGGTCCGAGCATCTTGGTATCTCCATCCTAGCCATAGCTTCACCAAGGAGAATTTGTTAACTCAAGCAAGTGTGGATAGATCTAGAATCAGCGGAAGAGGAGCTTACTTGGTCATGTCTTTACAGCTAGGGGGCTCAATCCCTCATTCAGCACTAAAAAGCAGCTCCAAATCCCAATACCGGAGATCATATCTAGGAACAAAAACCAGAAAAAATGAGATGAAGATGAAGATGAAGAAGACGAAGAAGACAAAGATGAAGAGGATACTTACTCTGACAGCTGATTTATCATAAGTATATATACTGAGTATACGAGGAAGAGTATTTATCACCTATACCAACAACAAGACAAAGCTCAGATTGAACTCAACTAAGAACAATATTTCTCAGGCTTTTAAAGAAGCTAAGTGACGGATAATTTTGGAATTGGATTAGGAAATTCTATCTTCGCAGGTTTTGTACTAAGTAGATTAGGGTTGGGTCAAATGTTTTATTTTGGGCCTTCTAATTTTAAAATATTTGGACAATGTCATTTTAAATGGGTTGGTCCATTTTTATTTATGTAAAGACAATATGGTTTAGTTTTTAAATTAATGAAATCTCTATTAAATTTAAAAAGAAAAACTTAAAAAGGCATACCTGGTAGACAAAGGCTGAGATCATTTTGATAATTCGGATAATTGATTTTAGAATCTTGGTTGTGCATCAGGGATGAAGAATTTAGTTGCAGTCCTATCAAGAATTTCAATTTTGCACAATGTTGGGTCATTTCTTGGAGTATCGTATACAGGAGTTTCAATCTTTTTGCTTGGTCCTCTTTGGATATGAAGAAAAAACATAAATGATTATGTGAAACTTCACCAAAATTTCAATAGGTACTCAAATTTCAGAAGGGTGGTTTTGAGAAACAGTAAAGTAGACTGTAAAGAATAAATTGGAATTCTTCTAGATTTATTTGGTATATCAAGGTTGGAGAGTGCTTACACGTATCTGAATCGAGCTTCAACACAAATTTGGTAGAGAAAGAATATTGATTTGACATGAAGAAGATGAATTGCGTGTTTCTAGATTCATCTTCAACAGTTACTTTCCTTTTTCTGATTTTTGATGTTTCTTTTTCTTTTTGTCTTTATGTTGACATTTTTTGTTTTGTTGTTTTTTATTACATAGTATTTACATTTTTTATGTATTTTGTGGTTCACAAATAAATTATCATAAAATTATAATTAATTAAGATATAAAATTTTTTATTTAATTATAATTAAATATGATTAGCTATAAATAAATATTTTTAAAAAAGAAACTATGGGTAAACTAAAGGGTTCTTTGATAGGATGTATACGAATTATATAAAATATGGTGCATTACTAATGCTTGAATAGTTATGTTTGCATATTATTTAGGCATGTTTTTGTTTGGTGTAAAAAATAATTGCATAATTTCTAAAAAAATATATTTTTACTATTTTGACATTGTCACTCATAATCTCTTTTTAAAAAATAATAAATTAAAAAACTCTTAATTTGAAAATATTATTTGGGAGATTTTATTTTAATGTTGGATATTCTCGACATTAAATATGATAAACTTTTATATGTGTAAAAAAGTAAGGATAGAGAAAGTAACGTATATAATACAGAAGCTATTTTAAAAGTACAATAAATTATAATAATTAGTAATTAAATTTAAAAAAAAAACATATAAAAAATTTGGTTAACGCCAAATTATATTTGTGTCACATAATTGGGACTAAATATTACTCCCTCCGTTCATATTTATTTGTCCATTTTATTAAAAATAGATGTGCAATAATACTGTTCAATTTAAAAAAATCAATGGATAATTTTTTATTTCTGCCGATTTTACCATTGGCACTAAATACGATTTACTATCCAATAAATTTTTTTAAAATATTAAATTTATTATATTCAAAAGTTAACATAGTAACATTATCCCTATCATTTACTAGTTTTAAACATATGTGTCAAAGTTAATAGTGAACAACTACTGATGGGCCGAGGGATTAACATATATTAGGCTCATACTAGCGCGGGCGCTCCGATATGTAGTCTTATAAATATAAATGAAAATGAACACACATTTAATATATATTTTGTCTACTATCTTCAACATGTGGGGCATTTCAAATAAAATGAAAGATTTATGATTGGTCTTGAGGGAATATTACTCTAACTTCTGTATGTTTTCAAGACACAATATAAACATCAATGAATAGGGATACTATAGTAAAATAATTATGTTATTAATTCATCTTCTCAATAGATGTGTCAAGTAAAAATGTAACAAGTAAAAGCAAACGAGTACTTACTATATTTTAAATTACGGTATTAGTAAGGGATAGAAGAAGGCATCTCTTATTGTAAATAGAAACCAAATAGACCTCAACTTTTATCTAGTGTCGAAAATTAAAGCACTTTTGTTTAAAAGAAGTCGCCTAAGAAAGTTTGTAATACAACAAACAAGACACATAAAATATCTCTACAAATAAAATAAAAAATAAACATGACAACATATCATGAAACACATAACTAAAAGCTTATGTTGAAATCATTTTCACACATCTTCACAATAAGAGGCCATAGTTTCAATCTAAAACAGAGAAAATTCTTGAAATGCTGATGTCTCAATTTTGTATCTATCAGAACTCAAAATAGAAAGTAGTTTATAGCTAAACAACATTTAAATCTATTTATGAAAAAAATATTTTGTTTAATTTAAAAAATTGTATTGATTAAATTTGAATTTCATGTGAAGAAAAAGGATTTAAAAGAGCAATAAAACTAAAATAACAAAAATTTGATGTAACTGGTAAAATTTCATTTTAGAATCGGACAAAGAATATATTTCGTGACAGATCTAAAATTGTAAAGTAATGAATGAACACATGTAATATATTATTTTAAAATTTTATAAATTACAATAATTAACAATTTAAATATATTTAAATACACGTAGATAATTTAGTTAATTTTAAATTATATTTGTGTCACATAAATTGGGACAAAGACGTTACTCTATCTGTCCATTTTTACTTATCTACTATACTACAAAAATTAAATTTCCAACAATACTTGGCCAGTTTAAAAAAACAAGATCAAGATCAAGATCGCAAGATTCAAGAACAAGCCTAAAAAATTTTGAATTCAAGGACAAGTCAGGATCAAATCCACTAAGTTTACAAATTAATTTCAAATTCAAAATAAAGTTCGAAGCCCTTGATTTATATTTGAAAAGGTGAATCAGATGATTCATAGAGATTGTAGCACTCACATATTGAAATCAATTAAATAATTGTTACAATGTTTCTCTTGTCTCGATTATTTATTTTTTCGGTCTCGAAATTTTATTGTACAACAATATCCAAAGAATAATAATATGGTAACATTATTCCTATCATTTAAAATTTGTTAACATGTGTGTCAAGTTAATAATGGACAACTATTGATGAACAGAGGGAGTAATATATATTGGGTTTGTGCTATCACGGACACTCCGGTATCTAGTGTGTGTGTCTGTGTCTCTCTCTCTATATATATATATATTACTGTACTAATATATGCAATAGGCTTGGAAAGCAGTTGGAGATTGTCATAAATCACAATAATTAATAATTTAAAATATTATCTACATATAAAATTTTTGATTGATTCTCCAAATACTATCACAATCACATAAATTGGGACAATTTGATATACTAATTATTCCCTATTGATATACTAATTATTCCCTATTGATATAGGTTTTGAAATTAGCCGTATTCAGGGAGGTGCGATTTGAACAATATACCTGACATAGTTAGTATACATACATACTACTTTTTTTTTCTAATGTTTGACTTTTTTAAACTTTTAAAAACATTTTGCTTTATTTATTTTTTTAAAGAAAATTCATTTTAGCTTCTTTATTTTAATCAGATTCTTTTCTTTTTTTATTCTCTTAAAGTTCCAAAAATCAAAATCCTTCTCCTTATTTCAGAGAATGTTACACAGCAGCTCCATCAAGTTCAAGTCATCAACAACATGTCACAATCCATGCACATAATTTAGGCAAACGTTACCAAGCCCAAACAAAGTATTCAAGTACCTCTAATTCCTATTTTTTAATCTTAAATTTCCTCAAGATTGGTACTTTTTTTCATTTAGGGTTTATGATTTTATATTTAGGTGAGTTGATTTAATTCAATTACTTCAATTTCCTATCTTTTTTTTTAATTCTAATCTTGGTCAATATTGTAACTTTTTAGTTTAGGGTTTTTTATATTATATTTAGGTGAGTTGATTTAGTTTAATTACCTCAGTTTTTTTTGGTTAATCTACATTTTAATCTGAATTTATTGTTCAAGATTGTAACCTTTAGTTTGGGTAGATGATTTCTATGATTGGGTAAATATAGTTAGATTCTGACTTTATATTTATTGAAACTGGATGTAAATGATGTTTTTTTTATTCTTGATATTCAAATACTAAATTCTGATTTATGAATTGATTTGTCATAAGTGGAGATGGAAATAGAGAAAGGTGGAAGTTGACAAGGCTTAAACTGAGCGAGTCATCAGGACTTAAATTGGATAAGATAGGAAAAGAGAAATTTAATATGTGAAATAATGGGGCAGGATAGGTGCTGTATCTAAAATTTAGTAGAAAATTATAAAACAATGAGTTACCGTAATGTCTTAAACTCCTATGATATTTATTTTCCTGTGTTGGTAATCATGGATAAAAACTGGATGCATCAACCAAAGTTTACTAAAAGATACATTGAGGGTGTCCAATCTTTTATGTGGCTTGTTCGATCTCACTTTGATCGAAATACCAAAATTCGATGCCCATGTACAGATTGCTTAAATGTGTTTTTTCAAATACAAGAAGTAGTGCATGACCACTTATTGCTCAAAGGAATTATGAAAAGTTATGTGCACTGGAGACTCCATGGGAAACAATCACAAATAAGAGATAATAATGAAGCAGTTTACAGTGAAGATGAAAATAAAGCCCATGATAAGGATGATGGAATTCGTACTATGTTAGAATAGGTCGCTGAAGGATCGTTTGTCAATTATTTAGAGAAGACTGGTAATAATGTATGTAGTAATATGACAGAGAAAGAAGATATAACATTTGACAAATTGCTGAAAGAAGCTGAACGTGAATTATACCCGGGATGTAAGAAATTTTCAAAGCTTTCATTTCTTATGAAGTTGCTACACTTGAAAGTATACAATCAATGGAGTAATAAATTATTTGATATGTTGCTTGAGTTGCTAAAAGAGGCATTGTCTGCTGACGAGACACTTTGTAAGTCATATTATAATGCTAAAAACATACTGCAGGATTTGGGATTAGGATATATTTTGATTCATGCTTGCAAAAATAATTGTGTGTTGTATTGGGCTGAATATAAAAATAGATAGGAGTGTCCACATTGTGGTACTTTGAGGTGGAAAATTGACAATGGAAGGGATAAAAGGATTCTTGATAAAGTTCTATGGTATTTTCCATTAAAATCGAGACTTTAAAGGTTATTTATGTCTAGTAAAACAAGTGTAGACATGAGGTGGCATAAAGAGAAACATCTTGATGAGGCAAATGTATTAAGTCATCCCACTGATTCTGAAGCATGGAATGAGTTTGACAAGAATCATAAGTGGTTTGCACAAGAACCTCATAATATTAGGCTCGATCTTGGAACTGGTGGTTTTAATCCAAATGGTAACATGAGCACATCATATAGTATGTGGCCTGTCATTCTTGTTCCTTATAATCTTCCTCCATGGAAATGTTTAAAGGACCTATTTATGATGATGCCATTACTTATGTATGCTGCTGTTTTATGGACCATAAATGGCTTTTCAGCTTATGGTATGTTTAAAATTCTCTACTTTCCTAGTTTTCTGTTTTCCTAGGGTGATAAGTTATGCAATTATTAATTGTATTTCGCATGAAAAAGAGGTTTTCTTTTAGCTGATTGACAATACATGAGAAAATTAAATTTTTATTCATTGTTGTAGTGAATCTAGTTTTTCTGCATATGTTATTTTTATGTTTAGGTTATAAACTATTGTTAACATATTTTTTTTTTTTATAAATTAGGCAATTTATCTAGATGGATTACTAAGGAATATATGGCATGTCCTACTTGCATCAAGGATGCATCTTCACAAAAAAGTAAGAGGTAAAATTTCTTACATGGGTCACCGTCGGTATCTTGAATCCAATCACTCTTGGAGAAGAAGCAAGAAATTTGATGGGAAGATAGAAAAAAGGAATGAAGCCAAAAGAGCTCTCAGGTGATGAAATCTTACAACAACTGGATTTACTCAGTACTTATGGACCAGGAAAACACTCAAATAATAAAAGAAAGAAACGTCTTCCTAAAGAGTTGAATTGGGTGAGGAGAAGTATTCTATTTGAGTTGCCCTACTAGAAGGGATTAAAGTTACGACATAATTTAGATGTCATGCACATAGAAAAGAACATTTGTGAGGCTATTTAGGGGATTTATTGAATATTGAGGGGAAAAGTAATGATACTTATAAAGCAAGACAAGATCTAAAAGATATGAACATAAGAAAAAAACTATGGTTGCAACATGATGGTTCTAATTATACAATGCCTAGTGCTTGTTATAATATGTCAAAAGAAGAGAAAAAGAAGTTTTGGGCATTGTTAAAGTCTGTTAAATTTCCTGATGGCTATGCTTCAAATATCTCAGGGTGTGTAAATGGGGATGATGGTAAGATAACTAGACTCAAAATTCATGACTATCATGTTTTGTTACATCGAGTGCTGCCTATTGCTGTTCGTGGATTTAAAAATAAATATGTATCTTTAGCATTGATTGAGTTAAGTGATTTTTTTTTTACGATTATGTTGTAAGACATTGAAACAAGATGACTTGGGACAACTAGAAAGGGATATAGTTGTTATATTATGTAACCTTGAGATGATCTTTCCAGCTATTTTTTTTATGTTATGGTATATTTGGTTGTGCATTTACCACGAGAGGCAATGTATGGGGGACCAGTACAATATTGTTGGATGTACAAAATTGAGAGGTTCTTGTGCAAGTTTAAGCGTTATTTTCGAAACAAGGCACGACCTAAAGGTTCTATTGCTGAAGGCTATATTATTGATGAATGTTTGACATTTTTCTCTATGTATCTTGATGACATTGAGACTAGATTTAATCATAAAGACAGAAATAATGATGGATCTAGCACTAATGATGGGCCTATTTTAGAAATATTTTCAAAAATTATGAGACCATAAAAAGATGGAAATTATGATGCCATACCAAAGAAAGATTGACATGGCTCAGTGGTATGTGTTGAATAATTGCGAAGAAGCAGAACATTTTCTTGAGTAAGTAGTTCTTTTATATATATTTACATATGTTGATATTTTTTATTTAAACTGTTTCTAAATAACTTACTTTGTTATATGCAGAGAGCATAAAAAAGAGCTATTGAAGCAAGGTGTTGTGGATATAGAAGAGAAACATAGAGAACAATTTCCTTCGTGGTTCAGAAAGAAAGTAAGTGACTTTAAGATAATAATCATGTTGTGTGTTTAAATTTTATCTTTTTATTCTTTGCTAATTAAAAGTAATAACTTTTCCTCATAGATTATGCAGTTATTTAATAAGGAGAACTCAAGGTCTATCATGAAAGTATATCCTTTGGATATGGGTCCTGATGTGTGTGGAATAAAACATATTGGTTGTATTGTAAATAGTATTAGGTACCATATTCAGCAACATGATGAATTACGTAAAAGTCAAAATTATGGTATAGCTATTAGAGGCCTTCATGAAAAAGTGGAGATTGATTTTTATGGTATCATAACTGACATCCTTGAGTTAGAGTATGTTGAAGAAAATCGAGTTTTCCTATTCAAATGCAAGTGGTTTGATCTTCGCAAAAAAATAGGGATGCAAGAGGATAAAAAGTTTACGAGCATCTATGTTAAAAGATTTTTGTATGAACATGATCCCTTTGTACTATCTACTCAAGCAAAGCAAGTATTTTATATTAATGACCCAAAATTGGGGGAAGATTGGCAAATTGTGCTCAAATTTCAAGCTAGGCACATATATGATGTGCCAAAAAAAGAAAACTCAAAGGCAGAAAATGATGAGTTGCTTGTTACAAATGTCAAAGTGTATCAAGATACGTCATGTGAAAGTAAATAAATTGTTAATGATACAGTTGATATGTTGAGTCAACTATATAGAGATGATGTTGAGTCGATTACCATAGGTGAAAATGTAATTGAATTGGAGGCTCAAACAGAATATAAAGTTGAAGTTGATTATGATGGAGAAGATTCTGACCAAGAGGATGACACTATGGTTGAGTACATCTGTGACCATGAGGAGAATGAAGGTAATAATATTGCTACTAACAATGAAGTTGCTAGAATAGATGACTACAACGACATTGACTTGTGATCGATGTAACCTCATAATAAGTAAGGTCAATTATGTACATGTTAATATATAACTCTTCTAAATTACTTATATTTTGTTTAGTTGATTTTAGGGAGATGAATTTCATAAGTTATTTGCAGATGCGCCTATTGAGCTGAATTTTCATGAAGGACTTTAGGATGATGATGTTGCTTACCACGCACTTGTTGGTGGCATTGGTTGTGCCTTATTGGCCTTTTCAGAACATGGAGAACAAAAGTTGATTGGAGAACCTCTAAGTGCCAATCCAGACTATTAATATAGATTTTGATGTAGTGTATTTAGTCAAGCAATTCAACAGTGAGATAGAGGCTAAGGGTGCAAGTTAGCAGATGAGTCTGACTAACATGCAAGTTAGTCAGCAAAGCATCTTCTTGCCTAGTTGTGCTTCATTTGACTTCAACTTTTTATTTATAGGGCTTGCCTGTTAGCTTTTTGTATGTATTTTGGTTTTGGTATGTGATTGAACTTATGACATCTCTAGTTTCAAACTACTGTTCAGTTGCCTCTAGTTTTGCTCTTTGTGTTTTGGGGCTAGCAAGAACCAAGCTGCTGGTGCCTTATGGTTCCGTATTTTCATAATTCTCTTGAATAATTTCATAGGGATAACCCAAATAGAGTATCACTTTACCCTAAACTTTTGGCTACCCAAATACATTGGTTGATACTGGATAAGAGTGTTTCCTTCGAGATTCTTATTGTATGATAAATATATTTAAATGAACTGCAACATTCTATTTTTTTTCCTCTAGAGGTGTCACTTGGTTAGGTCTGATAATGGGGTCAGAGACTTTATATTTAAGGGCTTTGACACATTCTACATCTATTGTGCATTGTGAAGAAAGTTTCTTATTTTGCTGTTAGCATGGCCACCTGAAATTAAGGCGTGATACGTGAATATGGATACTTTAGAGACGTGCTTAGTCAAGGTTACTATTACTGCAAGTCTAGGCATGCTCCTTGCCCCTGTTGCTAGATATATCAGTAGTTATTAGTTAGCTAGCTTCTATTTGTTTGGTTAGGTGTTGTCGAAGGGATCCGAGAAGAATATTTCTTCTCTTACTCAGGAGAGTGAAGGGTAATTCAACTACTTTTTCCAATGAGCTTGTATAGGCAACACATACTATTTTCTTTTGAGCTTTTGCTACACCTTTTTTGGCATGATTATTCTATGTATTTGAGTCTCATAATGAAACAGGAAGACATAATATTATTCTTGTGCATTTCAACTTAGGTTCCTGAAAGATTTTCTTAGGTAAATTGACATATGTATCAGGCACCAATCTTGTCTTAAAAGTTGGTTTTGTACTTCTGTTTTGGAAGGAGTCTGGGGGAGGAGCATATTTATAAATGGTTGGATTTTCTGTGCCAAATGCTCAATGAGGAAGACCCTTTATCAAAAAAATAAATTACATGGAAGACTACTAGGAGGAGGCCTTCTTTTGTTGGAATGAAGAATGAAGAAAAAAAAAATTTCTATCAAAAGTTTTATATTCAGTGATTGATTAGATTAGCTGACTTGTCGCAAAAGTTATGAAAGAGAAAATATGTTAGTATTTGCATTGAAGGACCACACCCACACCCACCCTACCACACATATATATCTTCTTTTCTTCATATGTGTGTTTCTTCACTAAAACTCATAGTTCAGTAGTATCTTACATTTAAAGCCCCACCAGTTACTTGTCGGTTTTCACTCGCCTCTAATAACTCTGATAAGAACAGACATCTCCATTTGGAAAGACGTAATTGGACTTTTTTTCTTAATTGTTGAGGTAACTTTCTGCACAAAAGACATATATTCTATTGTTTCATACAAATAAAGTAGTTTCCACATGACCTATAGGTAACGAGTTAGAGTTGTGGAAATAGCCACTAGTGATTGCACTAAGGTAGGTTATTTATATCACACCCCTTGAAGTGTGGCCTTTCCCAGGCCTTACGTGAACGTGAAATGTTTTTTGCACTGGGATGCCCTTTTGTATTATTTCATACTGATGATAAGTGTACCTTAACGTCATCAGTTTTTTGTAGCCAATTTTTAATTAGGAATTTAGATCTCAAACGTGCAAATAATTATTTACTTTAATGATAGATTAAGGAAGACACCAGATAAGGTAATCACTCTAAAAGGACAATCAGGAACTCGTTCAACCTCTTTGTCATCAGGGTAAGATCTCAATGATTCTCTTGTGGTTTTATAGTCAACGATTTCTGTTATTTCTTGAATCTTAAAGAGCGCCGCCAGAAGGTTTCCTTATCTTCTTTTTTAATTTCAAGTTTTTTATTTTAAAACTTTTGGAACATGGATTTTATTGAACTTCTTTTCCTTTTTAACCATTCAAAACTTTCATCAATAGTAGTGCCTATGGTTTCTGAGGTTAAAACTGTCTGTTAAAGCTAAATGATGGGTTCTATAGGGACTTTGTATCTATTTTTAGAACTTTCAGCTTCTCCTATCCCTTCCCCCTTTTCCCCGAGGCCCGAACAAACAAAGAGTGCTACAAATAAGGTTGTAGATAGAGGCGTTATTCTGTTTTGAGAAATCTACCTTAATTCTAAATATAATATTAGTTGACTCCTTCTTTTGCATCTCTTTATCTTAGTATCCTGTACTACCTTTTCCTTCTGAATAATCTTTGAGCAGTATTTTAAAATTGCTTTGGCTAACTGCAGAAGTATGTGTGTTTATGGCTATGTTTCTTGGCCTTTTTAAAAATGTTAACAGTTGTGTGTCTAATTCTCCAACAGTAGTATATGTTTGAAGAATACGACATGGATGTAGCAGAGTTCGCACGACTTACATGTACGAAAGAATATCCATCAGTTATTGTTCAAGTATGTTTCTATAATGTTGTGGTACTTCAACCAATTGAAAGTTGTTGAATGAGAACTTCATTTAGCATTTCCCTTTTGGGCCCTGCTCGTGCTTGACAATCCCTTGCATTGATAAATCTTTTAAATCTCACAGTTACTTTCCAAACACGGTTTTGTAAAATGTCTCGTCATGGGTTAAGAGGATTAAACACATAAATTCACATAGTTAATTATGTGCAAGATTACTTATCAGTTTTACAGTTGCAATTCATTTGTTTTCATTGAGAAGTTAATCTTCGTTTCAAATAGGGAACCTAAAGATTCTGGGTTGGAGAAGAAAAAAGTGAATTCTATCAGAGCTTCGACGGACCCGAGAATTGATAGATCAACTGATAAATGGAAACAGGTATTACAAAATCTGGCCTTCATGCCCTTAGCTCTAGTTTATCTAATCTAATTTATTTAGCCTGCTTTGAACTTGTATCACGTCTCAATTTTTCTTTCCTTCTTTTCCATTAAAAACATTAAAGTTCTATGTCTCAAGTATTCAAAGAGATACATAAAGATGTTCCTTCATAGTGTAAAATAACTTTAGCATTCATGTTTGAATGGTGCCACCTGATCTGGCCAAGAGACTACATTTTTCAAAAAGATAAAAGAGTGGTCAATGTTAAAAACTAAATAGATCTTCACAATGAGAACTAATTAGAAAATTTGTGCAGATGACTCAAAACATCTATATATTGAACTCACAAAATAAGAGTATATTCACCAGTTGTGAGAAATTCAATTGTCCCTCTTAAATACTGGAAACTTAGATACAAACTAATGGGAAAGTTCTCCGGGATCCTTGCAACATCAATTACTCTGCAATGGGTGGACTGTCAGATTAGATCAGGGAGCTGAGAAAATCCATAAAGTTACCTCTAATAAACCCCGAGCTTTTTCTCCGGAGGATTAAGCCTCCATAGGTAAATTATTCAATATATTTTTCTACATTCTTTTATATTTGTTGGCATGGACAGAAATGCTTTTGCTTGTAATATCACTTCTGAGGTTACCGAGGATTCTATCTCAGGGTGTTCTTCTCTATGGACCTCCTGGGACGAGAAAGACATTGTTAGCCAGGGCAATCGCTAGCACCATAGATGTCAATTTCTTAAAGGTATGCGTACTAGAATTTGGTTATATCTCCAGTCTAATAGCATCTCATAATGGGCATTTATAATTGGTGATTACAGCAGGTCGTATCAAGTGCCATTATTGATAAGTACATTGGTGAGAGTGCAAGATTAATTTGAAAAATATTTAATTATGCTCGTGATCACCAAGTAAGACTTCAATCAGATTCATTTCATATTTTGGGAGTATTGGACTTGTAGAATGATTCCGAAGGTGCCTTAAAATGTTGACACTCTATTATCTTTATTGGTAGCCCTACATCATTTTCATGGATGAGATAGATACAATTCGTGGACGCCGTTTCAGCAAGGGAACCAGTGCAGACTGTGAAATCCAAAGAACGCTCATGGAGTTGCTCAATCATTTGAATGGAAATCCTCAAGATCCATGCTGCTGGGATCGACAAACATGGTGAAATTGATTATGACGCTGCTATTAAGCTCAGTGAGGTTTGCTAATGATGCTAACAAGAAACTATTATACTTTTTCTATTGAATCAATGTTCTGGCAAATTATTTTATCCTTAGGCTTTTAATGGGGCTGATATGCGTGATATTCTGTACAATCTGTGGATTCCATCCTTCTGTAATATGTCTTAACACTTGCTAGGTCCCCAAAACATCACTCTCCGACCTTGAGTGAGATATTTTCCCTAAAATAAATTCCATATCTTCATGATATTCATCCACAAACCATACTCATAAGCTAAAGTGATATCTCTAGTTCTCCAACCCTCTTCCATAATACCATATTTATCAACTATCACCCCTTCCACAGAGCTTGTACCCCCACTCCCCATGAACATCCAAAGTCATTTGTCTAATAAAACTTTATCAAAGACTTTTAAATCTTGTAATTCTAAGGTATCCTATTTTTAGAAGATGTAACAGTCTTCCAACTCACCAAGTAAAATTTTCTTGCACCATCACCTCTTTACCTAAAATTAATCTGATTTCTGAATATTTTTTTTGTTCTAATGTCATATCATTTACTAATTAAATATACTTTATCCCCTTGAATTAGTGTAGTGCACAAGATAGCCCAGCCGTCAACGTTATAAAAAAAATTTTGGTTTTTCCGTGCTTCATGACCTGGAATTTTAATTTTAGTTGGTCAAGCTGAATTTTTGAGCGTTTGACAGTTTCCCACCTATTTCCCTATTGTATTATGGTTAGCAATATCATTTAGGTTCTTTTATTTTGAGAATTAACCTTTAGTTTTAGGATTCCTAAAGATTACCTATAGTTCTAAGGAAGTTCATGCACTCATGTTATTAACCTTTGGAGATTTTGGGTGTTGCTTATTTTATAATCTCTAAATAGTGTTTCCTGAACTTAGTTTCTGTTTATGCAAATTGTGAAAGGCATTAGGACATTATGTCTTAGATAGTAGAGTTGCATTTATTTTTAGATAATAACTTTTGCTATTTTTTATAGGCCATCGATCAATGTGGACAAGATCAGAATTCTGATTGGCGTCTTGCAGAGACTGCCTTGTATTATATACGAGCTATATCAGATTATGTTTTTGATATTGAAGCCAAAATGATGTTGCAGGTTTGAAAGGTGATTGAAAATTATGTCCATTCAACTTTGTTTTACTTAAGAAATTGTGTTAACTTATTTTTCTTCTTTGTTGCCTTACTATTTTAACTTGCAGATTATGTTTTTGCTTCCTAAGCTGCCTCATCATCCCCAACTACTTCAGACAAGTAGTTAATTTTTTCCATCAAAGTGAGTGGTGATGGGTTTCGTGGATATTGGTAGGGTAGGAGATTTACCTATTTAGGGTATCCTAGCTAAATTAGCCTACCCATTTTGGGGCCTCATAACAGTCACAAACGTATAAAGGGTATTAACAATCCAAGTAGTGGTTGCATTCTAATTGATATCAGCTCCAGAATCATTTTTCAATTTCTTCTTACTCTTTATAACTGACTATATGAATAGAATATAGCAAGGAGATTGAGTAATTCTTATCCCATATTTGGTCCAGTAGTTAGGTATAGAGTTCTAGTTAAATTTCATATGATAGTAATTAAATGGATAAACCTAATCAACAATAAGTAAATTGGTGAATGAACAAGGAGTAATGTAGACACCATACGACAGTCTCTTAAGTACAACATTGGAGACAGAAATGAATGTCATCATCCTTATCCTTCTTGTTGTCCCATATCCACTAACCAAGCTTTCCTTGTTAAATCTTTATATGAAGCTAGGTTCTTTATCTTGTTAAATCCTTATTCTCACTACCCACTATGCAAAATAAACACACTAGTCCTATTTTTTGTAGTATGGTTATTACAGAACTTCCTTCTGAACATGCTAAGAAGGCCCTTGAGGCAGTATATTTGCCATCTGTTACTACATTACAAGTAAGTTTCCTTTCAAGATTTTATGAATGGTAAAATCAAATTGATGTCCTAATTCTAGTAGTGTGTGGCTGCTACTGAACATGGAAGCCCTCTTGTACCTTTGAATTACTGTGATATTATCAATTTTATATGGGATGATTGTTGTGTCTTTAAGTCCTAACATATTCACAATATGAGTATCATATAAGTATCAACGTTAAGATGGATATGCAATTGATTTTCCTTATTTCTGTGGACTTCTAAAGTAACTTGTTGTCCCTTTAAGCAGACAGTTATCTGATCGAAGATCCACCTTTGTCAAATAGGTCTATTATTTTAGTCTATTACAGTAGCAAATCTGCTGGTGAGTCTTTTGGAAACTTGTCCTCTAATTATTCGCTTTGTCTCCCGCTTTGTTACCTAGGCTCTGTCAGATGGTTTACAAAAATGTACTAGAAATTTGAATATTTATATCTTACATCCCAGTAGCTCAAAATAAGCTTGCTAATGCCATCTGCTCCACTCACTGCAGTTGCCATCTTCGTAGATGCCTTTTAGTAATTAGATAGACTTGTGTCCCTTTCTTTCTACAATGTGTTAGGGTAAGCTAGGACTGTATTTGCATTTATTTCTCCATTGTTTCGACATTTTTTGCATATTTCTTATTAATTCTCAGGTTAAGACTTAAGAGTATCACCCAATCTGAATGTATGCACATATAGACTCTTATTAATTCTTTGCTTCTTACATTTATTAAATTATGTATCAATAGTTGTTAATTGTCTTTCCAAAATATTGTTCTTACAGATTTCTGAAGATTAAAGTTACAAGTGAAGATGCAAGTTCAAAGAATGCACAGGCTCATTATTATTTTGCTAAGAATATTATTTAAACTTGACATCAAATTCTAGCTCTGGATGTTAATTGGTTAGATTTTTTTTAGTTTAGCAAATATTAAAACTATTGACATCATATAGCTTGGGATGTTAATTGGTTAAGTTTTTATTGTTTAGCAAATATTGAAACTATTGACATCATATTCTAGTTCAGGATGTTAATTGGTTGAGTTTTTTATATTTATGAAATATTAAAACTATATTTACCATCCTTCGACATTTTCAGTAGCAATTTTATATGTAGCAATGAAATATATAAATTTTATGATTTTAGTAGCAATCTAGGACGAGTTAGATTGTTCATCTTGAAAGGTTAATCGAGGATGGGTTAGTTGCTCGTCTCTAAAGGTTAATCTAGGATGAGGCAGTCGCTCTTCTCTAAAGATTAATCTAGGACGAGTTAGATGGTCGTCGTGATAGATTAATTTAGGACAAGGTAGTTACTCATCGCTAAAAAACATCTAGCGATCAGAAAATAACTACTTTTTAAAGATGAAAATCATCTATTAGGGACGCGATATACAGTCTCTAAAAGTATTTTTGAGACCAGATATGTTACCGTCTCTAATGACATTTAACAACCAGCTTGATTACCTCGTCTCAAAAGACCTTTAGAGAAGGAGGCTATAAGGACGAGCCACGGACAGCATTTTCTTGTCCTAAAAGATCATTTACGACTAGAATTGAACTTTTAGGGACAGAAATTCCCTTCCCTAGAAGCTGTTTTTCTTGTAGTGTATATCAATATACAATTAATTTTCAATAATCATAAACAAAAATAGCCAAAGATAAATTTATATTTAGCTATGAAATTTTTTCGCAGAAAAAAATAACTAAATTATTCAGCTACAAATTCTAAATCATCACTACTTAATGATGACATATTTTGTGACAAAATTATGTTGTCACTGAATCATAGATTAATTAGAGACAATAAAATGAGCGTCACTAATTGTTTATAGTATTAGTGACAAAAATTAAGGTCACAATTAAATATCAAATTTTGTAGCTAAAACTGACAATATTTAACTAAGAACTCTAATTTGTCGCTATTGCGATAACTTATTTTTTATGATGACCTTTTTTTTGTGTCTAAAATTATAACTAATTCAAGACAAAAAATAGTTTGTCACGAATTGGATCTATTATTAGAGACAATAAAATGAGCGTCGGTAATTTTTTATCGTATTAGTGACAAAAATTGAGGTCACAATTAAATATGAAATTTTGTAGTTAAAACTTACAATATTTAACTACGAACTCTAATTTGTCGCTATTGCGATAACTTATTTTAATGACGAATTTTTTTTTTGTCTAAAATTATAACTAATTCAAGACAAAAAATAGTTTGTCACGAATTGAATTCATTTTTGGTGTTAAAAAAGAGTGTCACTGAAAACTTAAAATTCGTCACTAATGATACTCAATAAATTGCGCCAAAATATTTTTTGGTGAAAAACTTTAGAGAACAAAACTTTGCTATAAAATTTTACGTTTCTTCACTAAACATATGTGCTTCATGTATTTAGATACGAAATGTAATTTTCGTCATAAAAGGTGAACAATTAGTGACGAATTTCATCTCGTAGCTAATAATTTCGTAGCTATATATCAATTTTGTTGTAGTGAGGTTGGGATAATATTATAGTTATCAAGCAGTGTTAGCTACAACAAAAAAAATAAGCTTTTCAATAGTAACAAAATACATGTATTTGAAATTTGATATTTGATGTGGTAAAACAACTATTAAGAGATCAAATTATATTCGTAAATTATTTGAAGTCAGAAGTGAATTTGGTCAATCCTCTAACTAATATTTTGAGAAAAATATTTATAAATGAAGCTTCAATGGAAATGAGATTTTGTCAAGTTGTATATCAAACACGATGGTAACCCAATCTATGTGATTGGAGATCCCATAAAATAGGTTCATGTGGATAATAACAAGTCATTATTTTATCTTGTGAACCATAAAAGTATCATTTCTGTAATTTATTATGTTGTATGTATAGAATAAATCTATAACCGAAGTAAGGCTGAATTGTAAACTTTTAATCGATTACCACATCCTTTATTGATAGTATATTACTCTGTAGAATACACATGATGGGTGGACCTATATGAGTGTTGAGTGGTGCTACTTCTATGAAATTGTGACATATTTCTAAAACACTCATGAATACTAGGACGAGTGCATGACCTCTTAACATAAAATCGCAATAACAACAAAGATTGTGCAAGTATAATGTATGTGATAGAATAAGACTTTGAACTTACCAAATAATTCTTAATTCATAGAAGTTCTAAACTCCATCATTGTTCTTTAAGTTTAATGTTATTTTAACTAAATCTAATTCATAGCGTACGAGACACTAAATTTAATGCATTATTTTTATTTGTGAAAATCCACCAATTTTTTTTATTTTATTCGTTGATATTGTTTTTGAAATATGTGAGAGATTGTTAAGAAAAATGTTAGCGTACTTATTAATATATATCTCAAATAGAATAAAAATTATCTTTTAGTATTTCTCTAATTAATTTTGGTCAAAAAAAACTAATTATATAATTATTAGCTTTATATGACAACAACATTCATATGCGATTATTTTTGGCCAAATTGTTTCTGTTGTTCAACGTTCAAATTCAATTTGAAGGGATAAATTGTACTGATGAACAATTATCCTTAGAACATTTACTCTACTCTTAATTGTTTTAATTCTTCTTAATTTCTTTTGCTTTTTTTTTTAATCTATAAAATCTTTGTTAGATTCTGACTCCTATTTTTTACTAGAAGAGAATTTATTGAATCATACGAGACACAACTACACACAATAAAAGATCTTTGAAGACAGTGCCTATAATCATGCGTCAAGCTTTCAAGAAATTCTCTGAAAAATTTTGTGAATACTTTTTTCTACAGATTTGCATCACCCTTTCAATCATGAAAATGTATTCTGCGTACTATCTTGACTGATTGAATACTAATCTTGACAATTTGAGAATTATCAATTGTATTTAAATGCATGAGGACAGTCAATACAGTTCCAACCATGCATGATGTAATATTCCTCTTAGTTGACCTTGAAAGCATATTGATTATATATTTCATCAAACAATTTTTGTTTTTTGGTTTCCCACTTTATTATTGTTCAAAGATGATATTCATGACAGCATCTACATTTTGACATCTAAGATTTATCGTCGTACGTATTGATTGTACAATTCCTGTTAGTTTCCTCTAAAAGTTTTAACTAAATTAGCTCTTTAACTATGATCTATATGGATAATGACACCCTCTAATAGCCTACATAAAAGAAATACAAATGATTTATGAATGAGAGGAGCAGAGAGAATTTTACACTGGATAAACAATTTTTAAGTTCTAATTACAATTATGTAAGGTACTTATATTTAATTATAAAATATAACAACACTTTACTAATTATAGAAAAATAATTTGAAAAAAGAAGCAAGTGATTATATTCCAATCTTTTCTATTTCAAGCTCTAATATTCTCAATTTTCTCTCCTCTCTAATTCTCAACAAACACACGTGAAGTTGTATTAACTCCACGAAAAGATTCGGTGAGAGCTATTAAAATGTTTCAAAGCATTGAATTTGAAAATCGAGTTTTGCCAATTTTTTATTTGTTTGGAGTTGATGCATCAATTTTCAGGTTGCATGGTGGATATTAGTTTTGGTTTTGGTGAGGATTCATATTAAAACTCAAATAAAAAAAAATTGTAAGAATTTGTATGTCCGGTATATGTTATTCATGTTAGAGTTGCATTTGAGCATTGATCTCTAATTGTCAAAGTAAATAACTCAATATTCAATCAATTACATCATTTAATCTTCTTGTAAGATGGGCGTCATAATATAATATTACACCAATTTTTTAAAAAGATATACACATAAAGTTTCTAATTTTGAGAGAGACCCCGATTCTCTTACCTCAAATTTCGCATATAAATTCGCCAGGGTTCGCGCCAACCTTCCGCGACAAAGTCAAAAGGTAGTTGGCTTGTACTCGGTTTAAATGCAACTGCAGGTGGATATATCCAGGTGACTTCATCTATAAATGATGTATTATTGATATCTACTAATGCAGATATAAAATACAAATTTAATAAATAGAAATCTAACTACGACCTGTCAATTTTGAAAAAAAAAGAAAAAAATCTACATCACTAGTTCAATAAATAGAACCAAACTGCAGATAAAGACGTGTGTGGTAAATATTTTCAAGTAATCGGACTTATTTTGTAGGTTACTTTTTTTTGCTTTTCATCCAATGTTCAGTATCACATGGGAGGCTAACTAGTCTGTATTCGCTATGAGCAGGGTCCATTCAGAGAAAGCATTTCCTATCAAGAATTTTTCTACACCCAGAGATCGAACCCGAAACCTCTGATTAATGGAGTCCACTACACCACAATTCTTTGTGGTTATTGCTTCAATCTCACTAAAAATATTTTTTAAATCACTTAAAAAATATTAACTTTACTAGAAATTTATTTTTAAATATAAGATAATTTTTTTGTTGAATTATTCATGTATTTTGGGACTATAAAGTAAATTTAAAATATTTAACGATTTAGCTAAATTTCATTATTTTTTTGTTTAAAGTTCAATTGAGCACTTTAATTTAAAATTCGTAGTTGGCATTTTTATTTTGGGGATTGATATGCACGATTAGGTTTTCATGATACAAATTCATCAAGTCTATATCGTTCGTATTGACTATCAACTACCATTGCAATGATTTCATTGCTAGCTAGTAGTATCAAAACTCTTAAAAATCAGTTTGTGACTATCAACTACCATTGCAATAGTTTCATTGTTAGCTAATAGTGTCAAACTTCTAAAAAATAAGTTTATTTTTAATGATTTCATTGCTAGCTAACAGTGACAAACTTTTAAAAATCAGTTTATTTTTAAAAGTATTTTTCAATCTTTGAAGTAGATACATTTCTCATATGCACAATTTTACTAAAGAATATTATTCTTTTTAAAGATTGTTGAATTAGATACATTTTTCAGATGCAAAACTTTACTAAATGAGTATATCTTAAACTCATCAAAACATGTCCTGTCGTATTCTACATGAAATTTTACCCCTAGATGCATATCTCGGGTTTGTTTTCTTTTGAATTGAGGCTCTAAATACTCTCGGGAGAAATACATTTTTTGTTTGACTAATAAATTTTTAAAATATTTTTGAGTACTAATGAATGTAGTCAAGTTTTCTAGAAGTGCTTCTGAGTGGTATAATTATTTCAAAAGTGGTTTTGCATAAAAGCAAGTTTTTAAGCTTATAAAAAAACTATTATTCCTCGGGGACACTTATATTTATCAAAAAGCATACTTGAACACCATTTTTTTAAAAATATTTTAAAAAGTACTTTTTAAAAAGAAAGAAAAAGACAATTTTGACCTCCACAGGTCAAAATTTGACCAAACGGAATTTTGCACTTCTCATTGCAAGCAAGCAAAGGATTACATCACATGCATAGGTCACACTGCATGTATAAGTATGCTACGTTTGGTAGATTTTTGTAAACTAGATAAATCTCATTTTTAGACAAGTGTGTTTATATCTAGGCAAATATGCAGACTCTATATTCATGTATCCACTATTGGCTAGTTGAACATCCAAGCATTAGCCAATTTGAATGGAAACAAGGCCACAATTTGGGTTCCTCATTACTTTTCCCCATAGTTTCAATCTTTATGTACTTGTCACTCACTCTATTTTCAGTTCACTTCTCTCAACACCTCCACAAACTCTCTACCACCACCCTCCACCGGATCACCGCGGTACACAGCCTCATCCTCTGCCTCCTCTCTTTTATCATGTTGGTCGGATGTAGCCTTTCCGTTATCCACCAAATGCCCCACAACGACTTGAAGTGGCTTTTTTGCTTCCCGGCTAATCATACTCTTCCACGTGGACCCTTGTACTTCTGGGCTAATGTATTTTACCTTTCAAAGATCATTGAATTCATAGATACTTTTCTTATCATACTTAGTACTTCGAGGTCACGGAGACTCACATTCCTCCACGTGTACCATCATGCTATGACACCAATTATCTTTTATCTTGCAATTTGTAATGCATTTTCGACTGTTCATTTTGGGGTAATTACAAATACTTTCGTTCATGTTATAATGTATGGTTATTACTTTTTTTCTGCAATTGGGAAGAAGCCAACATGGAAGAGGATTGTCACAAACTGCCAGATTTTTCAGTTCATCTTTTACTTCCTGTGTGCGGCAGCAGTCATTTATTATCACCTCACTACTGAGATTGGATGCTCTGGTTGCCTTGGAACTTTATTCTGCAATTTGACTTTTAACACATCACTTTTGCTTCTTTTTCTGGACTTTCATTTCAAGAACTATTCCAACAACATCATCAAAGACCGTGAACATAAGCTGCATAGGTTCAAGTCAAATATTTGGCTTTTAGGGTCAGGGACTGCAGTCAGCGGATCACTTTTTAAGAATAAGGAACTAGCGGTGAAAAAATATTCACAGCTAATTACAGCAAAAATCCCAAGTTATTCCTATTTGGCAACGGAACATAAGCTGCATGCTGGATAGATAGAAACTATGTTGCTTGGACTCTTCAAATATGCCGACGGGTGCGGGTCGGATCTTCTAAAAATAGTGTATTTTTGAAGGATCCGACACAGGTGCGACAACTTTTGTGGAGAATCCGACAACTTAGGACAGAAATAAGTTGTTAGCTTCTAGCTGGCTAGTTCGGTTTAGTTTCAACATGCCTATGTAATACATAGTTACATCTTTATCTTACTACTATTAGAAAAAACAATAATAATATAATGACGTGATTTGTAAAATTTTGCTTTTGATATTTTGATCATTTTGCTCTTTTCCGTTGTTGCTATATGTTGATTTTGGAGTATGGGAGTGTGATACGAGATGTAAAGCACGAAAATGGAAACAAACACGAAACAAGAATAAACAAAGGAAAATGAAATAATAACGTAAAGGATAGATAGATTGACATAAACCGATAACGAGAAGACAACCAAGGGTATACTAAACCCTAGACCTTCCCTATCAATCACTGGCAACACCAATCTCTTACGAGAACCCAAATGAGAACGGATTCCCGGGCACCCACGTTTCTAAAAAACCAAAGAAACTCTCAACAAGTTTCTACAAAACACTTTCAAGTGTATTCAACACATCATTCAACAACTATCTAAAAATGAAAGAAAACTAGCTATTTATAGCCATGGGCTATTTATTACACAATGGGCCCAAAAATGATCCTAAAAGCTATTGGGCCCAAAAAGTGACCGAAAGCCCAAAACAATGGAATGGACGCCCATACTTTCTCGAAGCCCAAGCTATCATCCAAATGTGGTGTCGCTCATTCCTTTCATGGAGGATATCACCAAATATAGCTTCTTTCCAAGCTATCCTCCATTCACATATTTGACCTTCTAAATTGACCAAGTCTTGGATCCGTAGATGTAATTCTTGAAGCATCGATCCCAAAGGAGTGGAGCCCATTGATCTTGTATCAGGGTGGTGGATATAGTTTCCAGTGCCTTCAGGAGGATTTTGGGAGAGTTTGGGGTGTTTTGGAGCTTCAAAAGTTTCATAGTTGACTTCGGTCAACATCCAATGTTCTGAGTGTTAGATAACAATATGGAGAGTTCCATTAGATCCAGAATGTCAAATTTTGATTAGTAGCAGGGTTGGTTAGGATTCAGAGCCTTTATTTTGCATTTTGATCCTCCGTTTGAAAAACTAGTGAAATATGTCTTAAAGGGATCACAGGGGGTTAATTTGCTAAAACGATCTTATTTCAAAAATTCAACGTCACTATCGAATCTGAAACGTCAAAATTAGCCTGTTTGGTAGCATATATGATTTGTTTTGCGGGGTCTCAATCAAATCCTGAGAGTCTGTTGAGCATAATTGGATTCCACCAACACTTGCTGATATCTGATGAAGCCACTTAAGCAGCCAAGGATTATTTAAGTGGCAGCCGCTTTAGTAGCCCAAGACCGCCGCTTACATAGTAGACGTTTTAACGGTCAGGCACCACTTAAGCGGTAGTTGCTTTAATGACCTGGTACAGTTTTAACGGTTGTCGTTTAAGAGGAAAATATTTGTATATAAACACCATTTTGCGATTTCTCACTATTTTTGGAAAAGGCTAATGGATAGGCTTGAAGTGCTTTCAGCTCAGCTCAATAAGGCAGATCTTTGGGATGACCCCGTCCACGCCGGGAAGATCAGCCGCGAACATGGTTCTCTAATGAACAAAGTGGAGGATGTTATGGCTATTGAACAAGAGTTGGTTGAACATATTGACATGATTAAGCTTGCGCAGGAAGAGAATGATCCAGAGTTGGAATTGGTGAGCTTAAATTTGTTTATTGCTTGGAATGGAGTCTGCTACTCTATGTTTTCGTTGTTACACTATTCCACTTGGTTCTTTAGTTCAGAATGGTGCAAATCTCAAACACGATTCTCCCTGCTAAGTTCAGTTTGTTCAGGCATATCATTGGATTTATATCAGTACTTTTATTTAAATATCAGTTAGTTTTGATCCTAGGGGTTCCGTTTAATTTGTAGTTACCTCTTTTCTGATTCTGTTTACCTAACAATCTAGTTCTTAGTAATGATTACTGTATTACTTGGGGCTGATATGCAAGTACCGACAGCCCAATTCTTGCTTAGTATGACAAATAAATAAGTTTGTAACTCCATCTTCTTTATCGGATTTGGTTATTATCTCATGTCTTGAGCCGGGGGTCTATCGGAAACAACCTTGCTACTTCTTCGGAGGTAGTGGTATGGACTGCGTACATCTTACCCTCCCCAGACCCCACTATGTGGGAATACACTGGGTTTGTTGTTGTTGTTGTTCACTATTTTTGAACTTTGAGCTTCGTCTTTGGGTGATTTTTAGAATTTTCATCACCATTTGAGCTTGGGTAAGCTTCAAAGCCTTATTTCCATAACTTTACATTAATTTATATTATCAAAACACTCTTTCATCTTGGTTTTTAATATGAGATTTTGAGAATTTTTTCGAAAAAACTTAAAAATAATTTTTCTTCGATTTAAGTCTCGTTTTCACGTGATCTTTCAACTATAAATTCCTTTAACCTTGGAGAATATATTTC
The DNA here is from genome assembly GCF_002878395.1 of Capsicum annuum. NCBI lineage: Eukaryota > Viridiplantae > Streptophyta > Magnoliopsida > Solanales > Solanaceae > Capsicum > Capsicum annuum. Next base: position 213,055,020 of record NC_061111.1, on the reverse strand, counting down.
TAGAATAAAATTTTAATTTTACCCCTTTCGTTCTCAAACTCATTTTTTGAATCCATTTTGAACTAGGCTCAAATATGGGTATGAGTATCATTAGCTTTCTTTAACGTGCAAATGCTATATTTGAATGTTATCGTTGATTTTGAGACCGTTCGAAAGGGGAAGGCTCCGTATTGAAGGACTTTAGACTTAGATTACGTCATTTTGAGATAGGTTATGACTTAACTTTCATTAGATTGAGATGGGTAGTTAATGAATAAGTAAAACATGCTATGGGATGCGAAAAATAACCATGGGATGTGATTTTTGAGTTATTATATATTGTGTAATGCCCATGTGCACTACTAGCAAAACAGAAAAAGTGACGACCACGGTCGTTTTTCCTGTTTTTCGACCACAAGGTGTGGTCTCAAAAATAGCGGTAGCTTTTTAAAAGCGGTCACATGTGGTTATTTTAAAAAAAAATATTTATAATTCAATATTATTTTTCCAAAAAAAATTATCAATTTTTTTAATTCAAAAAAGCGACCACTAGTGGTCGCTTTTATAAATTCAATAAAATAAATTTTTAAAGAAATTCGACCACAAGTGGTATAAATAAATTAATTAATTTATATACAAAAGCGACCATATGTGATCACTTTTTTAAAAAAAAAATCCAAAAAAGCGATCACATGTGGTCGCTTTTTCTGGTAATTTTGTCAAAAAATAAAAATACAGCATATATATATGCTACATTGCATCAAATCCATCAAACCTGCTATACAATACATCCCACCAATCAATATTTAATGTGTAATCAAACATCAACAGAATACAAACATTAATAATCAAATTATTAACACAACTTATCAACGTTCCAAAAATAAACTTCAAAACATACAAAAGACTAAAACTACAACTCGTCATCCTCATTCCCATCCTCAGCCACAGAATTTGAATCCTCTATGGTGTAATAATCATCCAATGGGTTTAGCCCTTTCGCAGCCCGAGGTACATCACTAGGATAATGAGGAAGAATCCATGCAGATTGAAGAAAACAATTAACCTGCTCCTCCATCATTCTTATTTATGATATTGTTTCCTTTTCTTTCTTCTCCTCCCTCTCAGTATGTGCAATAAGCTCTTTAGTAAGTTGAGAAATCGTATTTTGTAGAAAATGAACGGTTTCTCTATCAACTGATGAGGCAAAAGATGACTCACCAGACGAAGACCTAATATTCTTTATAAATCATTTTATGTGGTAGCCGTATTATGTACCTCTAACTGGAGAACTCACAGCTTTTTTTCAGTACTCTTCCTGTACATCTTCAAGTATTGTTTCACCCTGACTTTCAGAAGGCTGAGTACTACGGTACTCATTAATCAACTGTATATATTTATCCTATGTTCAAAGTAAAATTAAAATTAATAATAAAAAATATTAAACTATTCGTACTTAAATAATATCAACTTTGAGAAAAAGAATTCACAAATTAAATATGATTCTTACATGGGTAGCTTTTGCACGAGGCTCAACCAAGACATCTTCCTCTGTTGCGTTCTTTTTTTTCTTTATGTAGGTCTCCTCGAATACCTCATGTAAAGCTACCTTCCTACCCAATTTTTTTTGTTGCATATGATAAAATTATTAATCTTAAAAATTAAAAAAATAATTAAAATAGAAATAAAAAATTAAACCTATAAAAGTTACATACCATTTTTTGCTCCACAGTAATTCGACTAACAACTCCCGTAATATATAGAGAGCCTCCCTTAGATGATACCTGACTTTCTTCCCCTTTTCACTCAACTTTTAAAATTCTTTGTTATTCCAATATCAAAGAAAATCTTCCCACATTCCACATTCTATAAATCTTGGTTGTTTCCTATTTTTTCTTGCATAATCCAACAGACCTTTCTTGGATCAAACAAGAAATATTTCTACAAAAAAAATAAAAGTTTAATGTTCAATTTTTTGTTCTAACAATGTGTTAAATAGTTGATAAGTTAAATATTTACCTGAAATTCTTTAAACATTTGATCTCTATGAAATTCTGGCACCTTCTACCAACTCGTCCAATAGCCTTCAAAGTTTCGATGGACACATTTACTCATAATTTTTTTAATTCTATAATCGGGAAAAAACCTACAATACAAGCTCAAACATTAATATAATAGAAAATAATACTATAGTAAATGAAAAATAAACAGTGTTGTTATATTTAGAAATCTTACCCTGCTTCATATGAAATAATATACTGCCTCCGATTAGCATCTCTGTCTCCGGGATGTGGAACAAGTGATCCTGAATGCACTGGCGTGTGTGCATCTGAATCACTAGACTGTGTGTCTCTAAGATGAAGATCAGTCAACCCAATAGATCTAGCAGAATCACTATGAGTACATGGGTGACTACTAGTAGAAGGTAGGGCAGATGATGGTTGATGACTATATGTACCAACGATCGTCTGATGACATGGCGATGTGAATGGAATGGGTCTCTATAGAGCCATGAAATGGACCCACATGTGTAGGAGCAAGAACTGAATAATGCGATGACCTAGAATAAGAGGGTGATGCTGGCATGTCATCTAACTGACCCTCAGATATATGAATCCCTGCTGGTCATCTATAAGATGGAGGTTGTTTTTTTCTTTTTTGTCTTAGTAGGATCAAATTTTTTCTTAGCTTTTTCATATTTACCTCCCATCTAAATTATTTGAAGTTAAAAAGTAGTTAGTCCTTACAAAATAAATACAAGAAAATGACCCTTTTAGAATCTTATTAAAAAGTAAGATTTGTTGTGAAAAGAACACACATCTATTTTCAAGTTATTAGTACACATTCCAAGTAATTATTTTCAAGTTCTTAATTCACATTTCCAATCACTAAATCTGTATTAAGGCACCGCTAAAATAGTTACATAACCATAGCAAGTTTAGGATCATTCCAACAACATGAGAAGGACAAGAATATTTCTAATACTGTATAAAAGATGGAAAAGTGACAACAGTAATCTTACTCAGGATATTGCATATCAATCTCAAACAAGAAACATAAAGGTAAATAGTACAAAGTTTTCTCCTCTCCTGAAGATTCTCCACTAACCCATTCACCCTTTTCGAAAGTTTTCTCTTCTTCTACCCATTCAGAATCTTCTTCTGCAATATTAACTTCTTCGAAAATATTTTTCGGGTGGTTCAAACTATCCCCTAAATTAGTGTCCACTAACTGATGATCAATCTTCACTTCATTTTGATATACAGTCTCCAACACATTCTCAACTTTCACCTGTCCTATTTGATTATAGCCCACCAATCAAACTTATCTCTGTTCAACGGATAAGGAGCATAGTACACTTGTTTAGCATTTTGCACGAGAACAAAGGGATCGTAAACAGGATACGTCCTATTGTGCTTAACTTTAATGATGTTATGGTCTTTAAGTACTCTTGTGCCTCTTGTGCTTGGATCAAACCACTTACATCGAAAGAGTATAATTTTCTTTATTGGCCAACCAACATACTCTATTTCTAATAGCTCTTGTATGATGCAAAAGTAATCAACATCATCATCACCCTTAACCCAAACACCACTATTATTTATTTTTCTTGTTCTGGAGTATTTTTTCGTGAAAAATTTAAATTCATTTACTGTGTAATGGTACATTGTATGAGCTTCAACTGATCCCAAAGAAATATCTTTCAAGAACTGATCGTATGCAGCCGCATTTTTTATAAATATGTTAGTTTAATTTTTAAAGAAAAGCGACCAATAGTGGTCTCAATTTTTTTAATTTTTTAATCAAAAAGCGACCACAAATGGTCAGATTCTTAAATAATTTTTTTAAAAATATTTTTAATATTCAAAAGCGACCACAAGTGGTTGCTTTTTAAAAATAGTTTTTAATTTTATTTTTTAAATAAAAGCAATCACAAGTGGTCGGTATTTTTAAATAATTTTCTTTTTCAGTTTTTTAAAAATCAAAAAACGACCACAAGTGGTCGCTTTTTTTAAAAATACTTTTAATTTACTTTTTTAAAAAAGAAAAAGAAAAGCGACCACTTGTGGTCACTTTTACAATATATTTTTCTTTTTATATTTTTAATCCAAAACTGACCACTTGTGGTCATTTTTTTTGTACATGTCTTTTTTATTTTTTAATCAAAAACCAATCAAAAGTGGTCAATTTTTATAATATTTTATTCTTTTAAAATTAAAAGCGGTCACTTGTGGTCACTTTTTAGTTTTGAAAAAACATAATAATTGATATTAAAATTTTTGAAATGATTATTTGGTAATTTAAAATAAAAAAGCGACCACATGTGGTCGCTTTTTTATTTTTTTATTCTTTAAAAAAATTATAAAACCGACCACATATGGTCGCTTGCGATCACACGTTGTGGTCACAAAAACTATTTTTTTAGTAGTGTGTAGGGACTTATTTTTTGTTGTTGTTTTTGATTTATAATATTGTATATTGTGTGTTGCTCATGTGAGGTCTATGACATCATTGACTTTATTTGTGCATTTGACTGCCTTATGTATTAATGTGATACTCGTGCACGGATTTAAAGCAATATTATAGGTTTTATTGAGCACTATTTTGTCATTATCATGATAGAAATGTCTGAATTATATGATATTAATGATGTCTTACATGCATGTTTATTCCAATGGTGCCCAACTAGAACTGAAATAATGAATTATTGACATATTAAGTTAAGTGGGCAAACCCACCTTGAGCTATGGGGTGTCAAGCGACATCCTTTCATTGAAAATTTTTACTACATACATATATCAATACCATGCATAAAGGATTGTACCTAAATCTACATCTACATTTACATCAACAATATATTGAAAGTGTGAAGACTCTTAGAAAAGTGATTCAAATTTTTTGTCCTTCATTAAATTTTTTCACAATAAACAAAACTGTCTTTTCACTTATTTTCTTTAATTATTATATTATTATATTTACAATATTAAACATTAATTATAATAAATATATAGCAAATTACAAACTCCTAAAATATATGAGAAGACTCCTAAATATATAAGAAGTAAATATATGAGAAATTCTTCCATACATGTATATAAAAGAAGTTCTATTTTTGTACAACCTCCTAAAATATACCGAAAGACTCCTAAATATATCGAAAGACTCTTAAATATACGAGGAGCAAATTAAAACTTCTAAATATATGAGTATAAAATTTTTCAACATATTGGTTCTAGAGCAATGAAGGCTATTTTATCTTAAAAAATAAAAGGAGAGAACATGTTTACAAATTTTCTTTTTTCCGAAGCTTAAACATCTAAAAAATAAAAATCTAAAACTCCTTTGTTTGCATTTACTTTATTACTCATGTTATTCTAATACTGCTATATAAATTATGAAAGAAAAATAAAAAATACTCTAATGTAGTTGGTTCTTTTTCGAAGGAAAAGATTTTAGACTTTTATAAAATGAGATTTTTTTTTTTTATAACAATACAATAACATCTATATGTAGTCCTCAAACAAGTCTTATCCGGAGGAGATTATTTTCTCAATAACTTTTTATTTTTTATATCAGTCATTTTTAAATTTTTTTATATCATTCATCGATCATTCTCTCAAAAAAGGGCATTTTTAGGTTGTTCGTTGTTGTTTGATTTAGATTTATTTTACGTCAAAAACTTACATTGATAATGTTTGACTTGTTTTGCACCGATTTTGTAGTATCTTGAACACGTACGATGATAATTATATAGATTCAGTTGATGAACAGAACTTTGAAGGTAAACTAATTTTAGAGGTCTTATTTTGTTTAATTAGTGCTACGTATCAAGAAACTTTTTTGATGCAATTAAATAGAAGAATTCAATGTATCTGATTAACGGTGGAAGTCCTTCAAAACCACTTCACCACAATTTGATAACTTGGATAAAAGCCAGGATCTTGAACTTCTTAAAGCTTTTTTATGGTAATGTGTCTAGGGCAATTTAGCTAAAAGTGACAAAAGAGTTTTGAAATGGGGTGTAGGTGACTCAAGTTTTAAAAATTGAGTGTAAGTGACAATTACTTTATTAGTGATTAAGAAAGTTAGAAAAGTTTGAGAATAACCCACAAGTTTTTTAATTTACATTTTGATCCAAGCAAAACCTAATATAACTATAAACGGACGAAAAAAATACACATTTTCTCTCTCTTCGCATTATTTGTTGTTTTCTCTCTCTTCGCCATTTGTTGTTCATTGTTATTGCTGATTTATTCATCATCTTGTGCTTCATTATAATCATCTTCTTTATTATTATCATCATCTTCTTCTTATTTACCATTGTTGTTGTTGTTACGGCTACTGCTGCTACTTGACCAATTATTTAGGTCAAATTTAGTTTCGTACATCACTTTGGCATTACTTCATAGGAGACATTGGTAAGTAAAATTATAATTTTTAGTTGAATTTCTCATCTGGGTACACTACTACTTCTGTTTTTAAAACAACGGATAGAACCCGAACATGAACCCAACAAAAGATTTATCTGTTTCAACAGATGACTCAACTATTGAGTCATCTATTGCAACAAAAGACTCATATGTTAGATTCATATTTATGATTCTATAGTGCTGTAACATGAATTGAACAGATGGGTCATCTGTTGCAACAAACGAGTTATCTGTTGCAATAGAGGAGTCATCTATTGACATAGATTACTCATCTATTGCAATAAAACCTGAAGTTGATTTCAACAGATACATCATCTGTTGTATCAGGTGAGCAATCTATTGCAACAGGTTAGTGATCTTTTGTAACAGGTGACTCATCTGTTGGAATCAACTTCAAAGGTTCTGTAGTACATCCTAACAAGTGAGTCATCTGTTGCAACAGATGTATAATTTGTCGCAACATATGAGTCACATATTCCAACAGATGAATCATCTATTAGAATTAGGTTCAGGTTCTATAGTACTGTAACATGAATTACCAATAGGTTAAGTCATCTGTTACAATATATAACTCACCTTTTTCAACATATTATTCACCTGTTGCAATAAATTACTCATTTGTT
>NC_061111.1:213006212-213044987 GCF_002878395.1 Capsicum annuum | reverse complement strand
AAGTAGGAGGATCTTGCTTGAATATGAATTGATTTATTATGATTCTTGCTTGAAACTTGACACCATAAGAAAATTCGGGAACTACTTTAATTCATCATCTCCCCCTTAGAGGAAAGTCACACTCCTAAAATTTTGGACATAGTTTCTTATTAAATCTACAAGCACAAAACTCAACACAATGGGGTATCACCATACACATAAAAAGGCATTGCTTTTCGGGAAAGCTACTCTCAACTTTAGCTAGCCTCTGTAACCATCACTCTACAACTCACACTCTTATGAACATCCACATAACACTCCTTATCACACAATGATCCATTCTCCACTACTCAACATTCAAAAATATACCTCTAACTACATAACTTACAACTTAACAAAGTTTGCAAAACTATACCAAAGGCACATATTACCCACCTATATTTTCTCAATTCAGATATAAAGAACACCATACAACTACTCCTTAGTCTTCCCCAAACGTCTCCTTACTACAAATTTCAAGAACACAAACTAGGTACACCAACACTTATACACATAAAAATTTATCTAACGACATACTACCTGGGGGGTTCAACTTATTCATATATACCCATGCTCTTATCAGCTTAATGAATCAACCATAATTCATCGTTCTAACACTAGTCCTATGTATATAAATATATCATAATTATCTACTCCTTTTTTCATAAGTTACCAACCTAGTCTATTGCACACATCAAATCAAGCCAACTACTTACTCCTACAAAATATGCATCATTAATCTTAAGCTACTATATTTACCACTACACTCCACATATAAAGTTTAAGCCTATTGTCTAACATTACCAATCATATACCACCGATAAAGCAGGTCACATACTATACTATTTCATCAAATTAGGGAATCAACCCAACTACGCCATTTAACTTAACTACCGCCCACAAGTTCATTCTCTCCACAACATTACTACCACACCTTAGAATCTACCACACACCTACTAGCTTACAACTACCAAAGAAAACACAATCAAGGAGAGGGTGTAAAGTCATGAAATAGGGACAATCGGTCTTAGTCTTATGACATAACCCATTACGATCTTATCAACATATTATACTTTCTCACATCATACTTACTTACCTATAAATACATTTAGACTACCTTCAAATTTCATTTACAACAATGAGTTTCTACCCATAACTTACTAACTGATCTACCCCTTTTCATTCACAACCTTTAAATAATTTCTACAACGACCATAGCTATCCATTCTGAGATCCTTCCCTATTTTTAATAACTAATAATCACAGCCAAACACTTTCTCCACAAACTACCATACACTCTAAAAATTTTGCTGCAACATTAGCCAATCACCATACAAGATCAACCCATCCCTCAGCCAAGGGTTATACAACTCAACTACCTATTTATGAAAAAGTCACCCTCACCCTGACTTCTAACCTTGTGACTTTATATCACTAACTTTGGGATCATCTTACTACTAATAACGTATGAAACCTTAACACACACTATTACTCGTATGGAAATATTTTTCCAATATTATGACATATATCACTACCCTTAAGAATGACATCTACAATAAGAATTTTGAGAGGGGCTGAATATACTTCATACCTCAGGCTCAAATACACGATTGATACAGATAGGGGTATAGGCTTAAATCAATACACTTTAAGGCACTTATAGACTCCTCTCAAGTCCTTGTGAAAATTCATACTCTTTTAGGACTCAATCAGAAGGGATTGCATAATTTAGACTCTAAGATTCTGCACTTGAATCGACTCGACAATGAGACATAGTAAATAAAATCAGAGTAAAGAAGGAATTTGGATAACTTCCAAATGGACAACACAATGGCACGATCTAAAAGATGAAGAAAAATGAAACATTCCTAAGCTCCAAGTAGCTTTCATACACCCATAAATAGGACTCTACCCGATGCAATTTTGTAGATACCCTGGGACCATGAACTATGTTCTGATACTATTCTTGTCATGACGTGAGTCGTAGCCCTGTCCGCGATGGGCATCCCAAACCATCAAGGCCTGAGAGACCCCAGTAACGGCCCAACCACTAGTAATATTGTCCACTCTGGGTCTAGAGCCGCACGACTTTAAAATGCATCACTAGAGAGTAAGGCTTGCTTACTTATATACCCAGCATTCCTTTTGTATTTTGTCGATGTAGGACTCTTTATCCTAAGTTAAGGTGTTATATACACCCCCTTATGGACTCAATGTTCTTGCTGAGTTTTGCCCCACAGAATAAGATTTGTCTATACTCAGGATGGAGGTTTGCCTCACCTTATTGAGATTTGCCTTAAATTAATTTAAATTCTGGCCCACATCGACAGAGCTAACATAGGAGCGGCTCCGATACCATTCTTTTCATGACCCGAACTAAGGCCCTGGTCTTGATGGGCATCCTAAACCATGAAGGCCCGAGAGCCCTTCTCTAACTAGAAATCATATACACAATTCATATACTGTAAGAAAATGTGAAAAAATAACAAAATGAAAACATGGTCATTCTCTTACTTCAACTAAACAATATGAATATAAGTTTATAAATGTTCAAAAACACATGACACCAGTCTGTAAAATCTCTAATAACCTGAGAACAACTCTATCAGAAAATTAGGACAAGGCCCCCAATCTATGAATCAAAATAAACTAACAATATTCTAAAATAGGCCTTCCAAAATAAAGAAGGCTGACCAACTGCAATCTCTAACAAAATTCAACCTATTGCTTAGTGGGACCCTGGGATTGAGTCTCAGATCCTACATATAGGGGGTCAATACAATTTTACTGGTATGCGAAAAAACTCAAAATAGCATATTTTTATACAAAATAGGTGAGAGCATTTCATAATATCAGTGAACACTGTACATTTAAAAATACATGGGCATGCTTTAGAAAACTTCAAAATGATTCTTGACAACACTGACCCACTCTTTATTATTCTTTTGAGCTAGTCGGTACACCCTACAAATCTATAATCCCACAGGCTATATGGGATCCGTCCTTGACTCGATGGCCAAGCCCCCAATCCAAGTAGTCGCTAGGATTAGGGTGGTGATACCCCCATGTGAGCACACCACAGGAAATCACCCTATGTGAGATGTCTTAAATATTCTTTCTTGTGGGAGAATATATCATAAGTCTCACATCGGCAACTACGGTTTCAGCGATGAGCCCTTACACTCAAACACCTTCTTTGGGTAACTAACTAGCTCTCTTAAGCCTAACTTTTATATTTATTTAAAACAAACATGCTTCATACTATCAAAATATTCAATACTTAGCTTGTTAAGGGCATATAATCATCGAGTATCGTCATACCCTGACTTGCAAGTCAATCAAATCACATCACATCATATTTCCAACCCTTTTCACTTATTATCATATTAATGACCACCCATAGCTTTTAAATATCAAGCGAGGGAGAGTCATGCAATAGGTTTTCATTTAAGTTTACATAAAAACACTCTTCTTTCAATAGTACAATCATAAGGTGGTCATGCTATGTTTACATTATTCTATACCCATAGAAATTGTTAATTTTTACATAATAAATATTTTCTATTCACAAACCCCGTCTCAACACGTCACAACCTATATTATCCAATAATCATTGGTAAAGGATTAACTCACTAGTTTTCTTTGAGAAAATTCATACATTTAAACAATTCACAATACTTGAAATCAAAGATATCATAAATGAGAGGGAGTTTAGTCATTCATGCTCTCAATAAATTTTACAAAATAAATGAAATCATATATATATAAATATATATATATAACTATATATATATATATATAGTTATAGTTCAATTTCCATGAAAAGTGGTTTAAGACAACATATATTTTCATCAAAACAATCCCACGATACATACTTTTCGAAAATAATATCGCACTTCATTATAAAACATAATTGGGGATCTTTATTCTTGATAAAATATTTAAACTTACGCCCATGGTTTTTAGAGTAGTCCCACATACCTTAAGTTCCTTAGTTTGAAGAACGAAACTCTATTCTTGAAACTTTTCTTGAGAATCTTAAATTGAAAGGCTTTAATTCTTGATCTTTGGGAGGAGCTAGGATTATGTTTTTTTAGAGGATTTAAGATGTTTAATTGATGAAATAGGAGGAAAATATCTCCCCTTGTGGGGTATCAGGTGTGCGCTGGGAGTTATAAGGGAAAGAAAGACTAAAAAGTCCTTAAAAATACAAAACCAACTGTTGTAAACTAGGGGTAGGAGTTGGAGCGCACGACGCGCGCTAATCATGTAACCTCACTACATCTTTCACGAGAATGACTATAACTTTTTGCTCAGGTATCGGATTGGAGAAATTGGTATAATTGGAAAGCTGACTCAATTATATACAATTTGGTGGGTCTTGAGCTGCAAAATTCTACTTATATCAAAAGTTATACACATCCAACATAGACCCTTATAAAATCAAATACAAAGATTTAGCCAAATCAAAGGTTCTTAGCTCAACTTTTCTCTAAGTGATTCCTATGATGATTTTTCACCTCGAAAGCACTTCAAACATGAGGATAAAGATCATGATACTTATTCTCACTTGGAAGTAATTTCTATTAGAGGTTCCACATGTAGGAACAATAGTTCGATTTCTAGTTTAAAAGTGCGAGGTGTTTCAGTATGGCGTTGGAAGAAGGGTAAAATGCTAGAGACGATATCTATGATAGTCCAAAGTGATATTTCATATCTATTTCATATGATACTCTAAACCCATATATTACCTTCCTCTGTATTGACTAAGAGAACAACTACTCTGGAAAACTGATGAACTTCCTAAGCTAGCTTCTTCTTAATGTCCTCAACATGAGCAACACTACCCATGGACAGTCTACTGAGAGTGTTGACCACTATATTGCCCTTGCCCAGATGATAAAGGACACTCATGTTATAATCTTTCAAGAGCTCTAACCACCTTCTCTGACAAAGATTGAGATCTTTCTGAGAAAAAACATACTGAAGGCTCTTATGATCTGTGAACACATCCATATGAACTCTGTATAGATAATGCCTCCAAATTTTTAAGGCAAATACTACGGTTGCTAACTCAAGATCATATGTAGGATAATTTTTCTCATGGGGTTTAAGTTGTCTGGAGGCGTAGGATATGACCTTACCATGCTGCATAAGAACACAACTCAAACCTACTCTGGATGCATCATAATAAACTATGAAACCAATTGAACTATCTGGAAGATAAAAAACTAGAGCTGAGGTAAGTCGAGTCTTCAACTCCTGAACACTCTTTATACAAGGATCTAACCACTGAAACTTGACTTTCTTCTGAGTCAATCTGGACATAGGGGATGCAATAGAAGAATATCCCTCAACAAACCATCTGTAATAGCGGGCCAAACACAAGAAACTTTTGATATCTAATGAAGAGACATGTCTGGGCTAGTTTCTTACTACTTTGATATTTTGAGGATCTACTCTAATGCCATCACCAAAAATAATATGACCAAGGAATGCTACTAACCTTAGCTAAATTTGCACTTACTAAATTTGGCGAATAGCTGATGAGAGTCTGAAGTGCGATTCTGAGATGGTTTGCATGATCACGTTCACTGCGGGAATAGATAAGAATATCATCTCTGAAGACTATGATGAACATGTCCAAGTACTGCTTGAACACATGGTTCATCAAGTCCATGAAACCTGCAGGGGCATTGGTAAGACCAAAGGACATAACTAGGAATTTGAAGTAACCATACCGAGTTTGGAAAGCTATTTTTAGAACGTCACCTTCCCTGACTCTAAGCCAATGATAGCCTGATCTGAGGTCTATCTTAGAGAAATAGCTGACACCCTAAAGTTGGTCAAATAAGTTATCAATTAGGGAAGTAAATACTTGTTCTTGAACGTGACTTTTTTGAGCTAATGATAATAAATGCACATTCTAAGAGAACCATCTTTCTTGAGCACAAATAAGACGTGCACCCTACGAGGATACACTGGTCTAATGAATCCCTTATTTAAGAGATCGTTCAACTGCTCTTTCAGTTCTTTGAGTTCTGTTGGTGCCATTTTGTATGGCAAAATAGATATAGACTGAGTATCTGGAAGAAGATTAATGCTGAAGTCTATTTCCCTTTTGGGAGGAATTCCTAAAAGATCTTCAAGAAAGATATCTAAATATTCAATCACAACTGGGGCCGATTCAAGACTGGGAGTCTCAGAACTAGAATCCTTAAGATAAACAAGATAATAGACACATCCCTTAGATATCATTTTTCATGCCTGGAGGTAGGAAACAAGCTGACCTCTGAAAGTTGAAGTACTACCCCTCTACTCTAAGACAGGTTTATTTGGAAATTAAAACTGGACTATTTTGTTTCTGCAGTCGACTGTGGCATAGCAGGAATAAATCCAATCCATACTGAGTATAACATCAAAATCATCTCTAATTCGACTAAGTTGCTGAGATGACTTTCTGAAATATCATAATCGGGCCATTCCTGCATACCCGTCGGGGTATGATGGTTTTACCCATTTGCGTAAATACTGAGAAGGGCACTGCTAGAATTTTAGGGCTGACTTCGAAATTAACTGTTATATAAGGAGTAACAAAAGACAAGAAAGCTCCTGGATCTAGCCAAGCATAAATATACAAGTGAAATATTTGTAACATACCAGTAACTACATCAGGAGAATTTTCCTAATCTTGCTGGGACTGGAGAGCATAAAGTCTGTTTGGGCATTGCCTACTAGTAGTACTAGAAGTGCCACCCTGCTGATTTAGGTGATCAAACTGGGCTGAGGAGCAGTTTTGCTGACTCTGATAACCTAACTAGGGATAATCTCTTACTCTGTGGCCTGGATTTCCACATCCGAAATAGACATCACTGCCAGCTTTGCAAGTACCTTTGTGGTTCTTACCACAAGTCTGACAAAGAGGATTAGTTCAGGCATTGCTGATACTGCCTTGAGAGTTAGAGCCTGACGCCCTATCTCTATTATTATCCCTGAACTTAGGAGTTAGAGCACTAGCTAAAGAAAGAGTTGGAACAAATAACTTAGGATGGAACTGAGAATGATTTTCTCTCTCTGACTTTGGCTAAGCAAAGTTGAAACTACCTGTCCTTTCTCTCTTATTCTGCCTCTCTCTCACCTTAATCTTTTTCTCTTTTATTTGTTAAGCATGGGTCATAAGCTTGGATATCTTTATATCACTATTTAACATCGTGGACCTGCACTCATTGAACACACTATCATTCACCCTAGAAACAAGCTTACTCATCTTGGCCTTGCTATATGCAACCACATAAGGAGCATATCTGGCTAATTGATTAAACTTAAGAGAATACCCTTTCACCGTCATGTTGCCCTGCCTGATGTTGATAAACTCTAACACCTTAGGTTCCCTCAGCTCTTGGGTAAAGAATCTATCTAAGAATATAGTGACCAACTCCTCCCATTTAATAGTCCCTGCATTAACTAACCTCTATTACTTTCACTATTTGAACTAATTGTGAGCAACATCTTGCAACTGATATGCAACTAGCTCAGCACTCTCACTATAAGTATCCCCCATGATATCCGTAACCTTCTAAACCTAATCTAGGAACTCCTGAGGATCCTCTTTGGACTTAGACCCAAAAAGGGATGGAGGATTCATTTGGGTGAAGTCCTGAATCCAGGCTGCAGCTGAATTGGCCACTGGGTTGGCCAAAATGATAGATGATCATTCATTTTGAGCAGTAACTGAATTAGCAAGAGTAGAGAATACAGCTCTAAACTCTGCATGAGAAATATGTTCGTCCAAGGAATCTTCTTGGACGGGCTGAGGGGCTGACTGATTTTCGTTTCTTCTTTTAAAAGGCATGTTCTGTAGAAGAAAGGGAGAAACGAATTTGACTGAAAGTTAAATTTTAGCTCACATTCACTGGCATGACATGAATACTGAAATAAAGGAAACTATTCCTAAAATATCTCACAGCCTCCTACACATAAATGTGGCATGCAACACACCCATATACAAGACTCTACTAGATGCGACTTTTAGACTTCCTAGGACTCTATTAAACCTTAGGCTCTAATACCAAGTTTATAATGCCCCAAATCTGGTACCCGGAATGCTACACTATGCTCATAACCCTAAAGGACCACAAGCTAACCCATGACTGATATCTGTACCTGAACACTGCATACTACACTGTATAAATGCAAAAATAGTAGGCTGAAATATGCCATAAGGTTGAAAACTGATAAATATCTTATAAAACCATATCTAAATAATGTGGTACGACATTCCAAAACTAAAATAATATCTAAAAACATCTAGTTTGAAAACACCGTAATCTGAAAGCCTCTAAACTGTCTGAATAAGAAGTTGATGGGACACATCCCCAACTAACTCCAACTACTGAAACAAACTAAGTAATAAATAAATAAATAAAGTAATAACCATGTCCTCGAAGAATGAGGACTCACTGCTAACTCTATCTGCTGAAATTGGAATGCTACTGATGCTTTGGAGCTCACTTTTCTGAACCTATAGTATAGAATAAAATACCATAGCACAAATGCATCAGTACGATTGAATGTACTGGTATGCATATAAGGTAGGATGAATGTAAAGGGTTTAAATGCATGAACAATGCTAATTGACTATATAACATGAACTTGAGAATACATGCATGAATAAGTGACTGTGACTGAATTTGTGATGGTGCTGACTATTGAGTCTGATTACTGATAACATGAGTCATTGATAAGTGATATAACTGATACTGAGTGACTGTATCTGACAGTCTAGGTTTTGATGGAACTAACTGAGTTCCATACTATTCTGAGTTGACTATAGCTAAAAGTCTTAAAAATCTGAAGAAATATCTGAGTTCTATTACTGAGATAGAGTCTAAAATTGTAAGTGTGGGAAGCAGTCATCTAACTGAAATGCCCCAAATAAATCAATATAGCTAGGTTGGGGTCCAATCTGTAACCCCAATTAGAAGGGTGTGAATACCGCTCCACTAGTACAGACAAGCTGTGGGTGACCCTCATCTGATAGTATCCCTAAAAGAGAATGGTGGGACCCTCACCTAACAGTGTTTGTCCACCTCATCAACCCTCATCTAACAGTAATGATGTCTCAACCTATACTAGCTACATAGTTTGGAATGCAAGGATTGTTTCTAAGGACACATCACCAACTGTCAGTGTGTGTCCTCATTCTTGGGTTTACTCGGTGCTAAATCCTAATCCCATTTGAATAGACACTAAACATGATTAACTGAACTGAACTGGAATGAGTTCACTGAGTTTCATTGACTGACAAAATACTACTGAGATTACTGAAGTACTGAGCTTTCTGAGATTACTGGGATTACTGAGTTTACTGAGTTTTCCTGAGTCACATGACTGACTGAATTCTACTGAACATGGCTTGACTGAGGATGTCGTGAAAATGTTACACTGGATCTAGGCACACAGCTAGATTGTTGGGTATAAGTACCCCCAGGACACGATAGAAGAAAACTAACAAGGCATGACATTCTTGAATACACGACCAATATCAGTAATCCATAATACAATAAGTTGGGGATTTCATGAAGTACATGATTATCATAATCTTGTACATGGTAGGAATGCATATACTCAATGTCATAATTTCATACTCTAACATCATGAGCATTCCAACAAACATCTACACTGCACATCAATAGCATGGGAGTCATTTGAACATAAGGGTAAAACATGGATCCTTCACTTAAGTCACAATCGAGTCATATTACATAATTTCTAGTCTCTTAGGAATTTTGTCAAACACTTAGGGTGCATAACTTAGGGCCTAGCATAATCATCAAATTAACAGATCATAACCAACTAAAATTCATAATTTTCAACTCGCTTGCTAACATATTTTCATAAAAACACATAAAGATTCTAACTTGGGAATTATACAACAACAACCACATGAGCATAATCAACACATAGCATGAATATCATAATTCATAGGTTAAAACTTGATTCTTGGGCTTCATGGATGAAAGAAATCTATGAATGAACACTATGCATACCTGAGAAAGGAAACCTTAAAGGTTCTTGGAGTTCTTGGATGGATATCTTGAGATTGACCTTGATTCTCAAGGGCTAGGGTTTTGTTTTTTTAAGAGAGAATATTCTTGATATTGGGGAAGAAGTGAATAATAAGTAGCTAAGGACATTTTTAGGGCTTAAATCCCACATTTGGGTGGAATAAAATCATGAAAAAAGACTCATTTAAGCATAGATATGTCTTTTAATTTTTTTGAAAATTTTCTGATCTGGAACGACGCGGCGCTATTACATCGTGTCTCTAGAAAGCGACAACTGGAAAATTGCATGGTGGCGCAATGTGGTACAATCGTATTTCCACTTTGGACGCGACCTGGAATCTTACCGCAATGCGGTGGTATCATGTTGGAACACTGGAAGAGGATAATTGTGAAGTGGGCCTTTGGCATGACACGCCACTGTCACAGAGCAATACTGGAAATTGACAATTGTCGTTTAAGCTGGCTCCGTGGTGTGTTGATGGCTCAGGTGATACACTGTCTCACTAAAAAGGTTCTAACTCTTCGTTCGAATATCGGATCTGGACAAATTTGATATAAATGGAAAGTTTATTGAATTTCCCACACAAAAAAGTGAAAATCTTGAAAATTCCACATATAAAAGTGTATTCATCTTTAAAGCATGTCTTTGACATCTTCGAAATGAATTTAAGCTAGGTAGAAGTACAGAGTATTACAGTTTATGACTGTAATATGCCTATCTTCGATAAGGAAACTTTTTTACCAAGATGCAACCACTGTTGTCATTGTTCCCTAACTTGTGAGGTAGAGTGGACTGGTGAATCATTTACCAATGAAAGTGATGAAGAAAACATGAGAGTTTGAAGGTCGAAACAAGGAAAAAGACCTTTCAAAAAATAAAATTAGCGTCGCATGCAGGTTGTACGCGCTTGCACACATCAAATGTTTGCTATCCAGCATAGAAATATCCAACCCAATGACCTTTTTGTGCAACAAAACTTTGGCAAAGATGCAAGAGGTCTAGAATTATGAGGTACTAACTAAATGCTTAGAGTCTGTGTATAAAAAAATGTAGAAACACAAATGCCACAATAATTTTTATTTCATGACAATATTTTATATTTGATGAAAATTGAATTTTTATCATGCAACAGATTGTCCAGCTATTGTAACAAATAGTCTATCTGTTCTGATAGATAGTTTATCTGTTGCAATAGGTTGGTCATCTGTTACATTATGCAAATATTTATATCTAAATCTATCTATTACAAAAGATAGGTCATCTACTGGAATAAATCATAATAGTAGGAAGACCTGTTTGATAATTTCCAACAATGACCTAGATGTTGCAACATATTTCGAAATCTGTTTGATAATTTCCAACTATATGTCGTCTGTTGCAATAGATAATGTATCTGTTGCAATATTTGAATCTAGTATTCTATTTTAATTAATAATTTCAAATCTAAGGATAATATAGACAAAATAAAATAAATCGAAGCCTTCAGAAATTACATAAAATAAATCAATGAATAAATAAAATATAAAAAAATTGTTATGGGTACAGATGATCTACTTAATAAATAAATCAACAATTTAGATTTTGATGCCAACAATGAGGTTATTACTTTGACATTAAAGATCTACTCAATATGGACAAGTTGTTTTTCATCCGGTGCTATAGAATTCGGCTTTGGTTGTTGAGGATCTTTAATGTCGCTTACGTATGATTTTTGAGCTTTTGCTTCTCAGTATTTCCATAAAAGAGTAACATATATTTTATGGAGTAATCTATCATCAAGTCCATTATTTTGTACTTGTAATCCATCGCTCAAATACTCAGCGTAAGTGGCAACAAAAAGACTGCAGTCCCTAAGTTTGTAAAAAATTAGACAATCTATATCTTTTAATTAATGTAAGCATTTTGAAATTTATGAAATGAAACTAAATCATGATACTTACTGGCTACCAATGGGTTGTTGAGAAATTCTTTTAACATATTCTACATCAAATGGATTGTCCATTTTATCCCGATATGCTTCAATCGTCGACCAATCGGTACGAACCTTATGGTCCCAAAAGCTACTTATATGAAGGTAAGTAGGTAACATTTTTGCCAAATTTTATATCTTAGACGTCTTCCCAGAACATCTCCTTCCCACATCTATCTGTAACCTTGGATGTGCCTCTCTTTTAGAATGACGACAGTCAACACCCAATGCAATTCACCACCGCAATTGATTGGGATGTACAATTTATCGACCAAATGCCAAGGTATAACAGCTGGAATGCTAAAACCTTTGATGATGTTGATTAAGCATTCCTCATTTTGAGAAACTTCTAGTTGTTGTTACCAATACCTATCGTAGGCATTATTGATGTAAATTTTGTACAAATAATTGCCTATCGTGTATATGTATTGTTCTTGTATTTTCAACTTGACCTTCTTTCGGAGGTAGTAAAAAATGACATTGATGTGTTGCACATATTATTAAATATTTTATATTACTTGACAATAAAATTAATACACAGATACAATTCAATAAAATATTAATAGTAAGTTGTATGATATTTAAACCTCATCATTCTAGAAAGTTTGGGTTATGACATCAAATAGAATCAATCCTTCGTTCTGGGATGTGCAACAACAAAGTCGAACATATCAAAACGAAGACCCAATTCATTCACTTTATAGTGTTCGTCATTTTATTTTCTGCATGATTTATGTGTTAATGTCATATTTTTACAACAAGAATTGTACAAATAAATATCTTTAAAAATGATTTATGTACCTTCTGGCATAAAACTTTAATAGCCCATAGGCAATCCATTCTGAATAGTCGTTGAATAACTTTTTTTAGAATTATTGGAGCCTAGTCCAAGATGTTGAACCCTTCAAACGGGTAATTCTTCTGTTCTTCCGGACTGATAGACTTTACTTTTTCTTTATCTTTGGAAGCAGTTAATGGATTATCAAGTGTGATATTATACTGTTCAGCAGTAGCTTCTACTGTGACATCCACTTGAAAAGCCAGAATTATCAATGTTAATCATAGAGATACAAAAAATAGAAAATGATAACTCATCTTTTTAGCAAATCAAACGGGACTTTCTCCTATTTTAAATTATACCAATAGATTACCTATCTATTGCAATAGATGGATCATATGTTGGGATAAATTAAAATAGGAGAAAGATTAATATGATAATTTCTAATAGATGACCCATCTGTTGCAACATATGATTCATCTATTTGGACAAACTAAACTAGTAGGAAGTCTTGATTTAGTTTGTCCCATTATATGACCCATCTGTTGCAGTAGATAGGTCATTTGTTTGTACAATTTAAAATAGTAGGAAGAACTTGTTGATTTTCTAAAATAGATGAGACATATATTGCAATAGATAATGCGTCTGATGAAATAGGTTAGTAAACTATTGCAACAAATACATATATCTGTTTAATAATTTGTAATACCCCGTACTTTTTCCTAGTTAATTTCATCTCAAGAATATCTAGCATTAGCTTCTAAATTGAATGATGATTATTCCATGAGGAATTTTCAATATT
Organism: Capsicum annuum; assembly: GCF_002878395.1. NCBI lineage: Eukaryota > Viridiplantae > Streptophyta > Magnoliopsida > Solanales > Solanaceae > Capsicum > Capsicum annuum. The sequence goes on along the minus strand of NC_061111.1, from coordinate 213,031,352 downwards.
TTTACTTTTTCTCATGTGGGAAATTCAATAAGCTTTCCATCGATATAAGATTCTCCCAAATCTGATAATCGGGTCAGAAGTTACAACTATTTCAAGTTCCCATTGTAAAACAGCGCCATATTAGTCAGTGGCGTGCCGTGCCACAAGAAGAAATGTAATTTGGTAAATTCTAGTAGGGGTCCACGATTATGGCATGTCACGCCAAGGCCTAAATTTAGAATTGTCCTTTTCCAGGGTCTCAGCGCGATTTCCCCCGCGTCGCGCGAAAGTTCTAGGTCGCAAAAGAAGGGGCAACGCGATGGCTCCATGTCACACCATTCTTTAGTTTTCCAATTGTCAAATTCTAGTGACACGGTGCGCTAGATCCGCGTCGCACCAGGGGTTCAGTTCGAGAAAATTTTACTAAAATTAAATGATGCGTCCAGGGTTAAAAGGGTCAACTTTCCACCCCTATTTAAGCCCTTTAACACTTGATTCAGCCACTTTTCACCCAAAATACGCTCTCTTCTCTCAAAAAAACTCTCAAGAACAAGCTAGGTTTTTCATAGAAGATCCATTTCCAAGAAATTTTCACCGTCAATCTTCATGAAATCATGAACTAAGGTATGCATAGTGTTCATTCATGGACTATTTTCGTCCATGAAGCCCAAAAATCCCTTTTCTAAATTCAAGTTTATGGATTTTCGTATGAATTTCATGATTGGGATGCTCTTATTCATATGTATGATGAGAAATTAAATTCTACTCCATGTTGGGTGATAAATTATATGTAGGTTAAATTATTATAGATATAGATTCATGCAAACTTATGACTAAACCCTTAAATGAGGAAATTAGAATTGAACCATGATGTTTAATTATTGTACAATGATATTTACATGTACCATGCTTACAATATGTTTGATTAAATGCCTAGATGAAGAAAAAGTTCCTAACTAGCATGATACCATGAAATTCCTATGTATGTACAAGTTATGCCTATCACATGTTTCGATGAAATACTTCTATAAATGTATTATGGATTATGATGATAATTATATGTTCAAGTAAGTTATGCTTGGTCAGTTTCCTTCCATCGAGTCCTGGGGGTACTCATACCCGAAACATTAGCTGTGTGCCTAGAGCCATATCATGTTTTCATGATACTCTTAGTCAAGTTATGAATCCTTAGACTTCAGATAGTCTTATGACTTAGGAAATCTCCATGATCTCATAAACTCAGTTAGTTGTCAGATATCAGTAGTATTTCGTTAGTCAACAAAATTCAGTAACTCAGACCATGTTCAGTTCAGTAAATCATGATTTAGAGTCTACTCATATGGGAGTAGGAATTATCACCGAGTGAACCTAAGGATGGGAACACACACTATCAGATGAGGGTGTGATTCTTAGAAGTCATCCTTGTATTCCAGAACTATGTAGCCAGCATAGGTTGAAACATCAACACTGTCTGATAAGGGTTGATAAGGTGGATAAGCACTGTCAAATAAGGGCCCCACTGTTCTCTTTTGGGGACACTATCAGATGAGAATCGCCCACAGCTTGTCCTTACAAGTGATGCGGTATTGACACCCTTCCAATTGGGGTTATAGATTGGACCCCAACTCAGCCATAATGACATATTAAGGGCATATCGTTTAGATAACTACTTCCCACAGTTTTATATTACAGAATCAGGACTGTCAGACACAGTCAATCAGTCTCAGTAATAGAACTTAGATAGTTCTTCAGATTTCAGGACTGTCAGATAGAGTCAACTCAAAAACAGTAAGAAACTTAGATAGTTCCATCAGATTCAGGACTGTCAGATACAATCACTCATGTTATCATTTATATTCAGATTTAGTTATCATATTATCACAGTATTAATGGCAGTTGTTATGTCTCATGCATGTATTCTCATGCTCATGATAGTTAGTCAGTTATTATTATTGTTTATTCATATGAACCCCATGCATTCAGCCTATCTCACATGTATACCAGTACATTCAAAGTACTAACGTATTTGTGCTTTGGTTCCTTATACCATATGTTCAGAGACACAAGCTCCAGAGCATCAGTAGATTTTAGATATTAGCAGTCAAATTTAGTAGTGAGTCCTCATCCTTTGAGGACATGATTATTTCTCTATTATCTCATTAATTAGTTTATTAGTTGGAGTTAGTTGGGGACATATCTCATCAACTCCTTACTCGAACAGTTCAGTCAGTTAGAGGCTTTCTATACTACTATGTTCAGACAGTTATTCTAGTTGTTTTGGGTATTTCATACCCATTTAGATGTTATGTTTTACTTCAGATCATGTTTAGTATTGAACCTTATGGCCTTACAGTTCATGTTTTCGCATTATAAAGTATTTTATACAGTATATAGGTACAGATATCAGTCATGGGTTAGCTTGTGGTACTCTGGGGTCATGAGTACCGTGTAGCATTCTGGGTACCAGATTCGGGGCATTATATAATTTTCAGTAGATATGTTATCTGTTGAAATAGATATGTAGTATGTTTATTTATTAGAACAGATGATATATATTCTCCTTCTTCAGCTCATGTTTCTCACCTATGACCCTTGTACATTGATCAAAAGTGTAAGACAAAGACAGAGGAGTTGCAATTTTTCTTTTTTCGATGCTTGATGATGCCTTGGAAATTTCTTTCCTTCTCTTCTAAGCCGCCTTAATCTCTAATGGAGTGTATGGATATGAAATCTTCTTTGATGAAGTGGCACCCCTCTTAGATGTCAATTCCTTTATAGAAGTAATTAATGTCAATTCCTTAATCACTCCATCATGTTTCCCCATACAGTCTTGACATTTACTTGCAAAATATTTGCTAGAAGGGGCAAAATCTATAAAACCAGTATGATCATAATCATAATGGTTTATTTTTTAAAAAAATGTAAGAGGAGCATCATTAGCCCCAACAACAGGACCATTACCACCACGAACAGCTCCATCACCACAAAATCTATCAGCAATAACAAGCCCACCCTCCAAAATTATAGTTTTTATTGTGATGGTTGTTGCTCCAAACAATTATTTTTTATTCTATCAATGACCTTAGGGTTCGATAAAATTTGCACAGGTCGTAAAGTAATAAAAATGGCATCTTGAACTCTCGATTGGTCGAAACAAGCCACGAATGCACAATCTAAAATAAATCAATACATATATTAGAATGATGATTAAAGGATTTTAAAAAATCATTTATTAAAACAAAAACTTAATTAAAATTTGACTTGCTGCTTTCTTTGGGGGATTGAAGAGATCAAAATTTTTTTCATTTTTATCAGTTTTGGCTAACAACCATCTCAGGATTCTTGGACATGAAACTTCTTCCTGGTAGTTCACTTGTTTTCTCAAATAAGTAATGACTTCAAATGCCCAAGCCTATAAAAAAGGCCAATAAATCAAAAACATTATTCAATAAAAAATAAATAAATCATAATAAAGGAAATATTTACTTGAAAGCCCATGGAAATCCATATAAGTTGACTGTCTTTGACGTTGATAGAGTCAATAAATATTTGACAGTCATTTTGAATCTTTTATAAACCCAAGGATAACTGTTAAATGCTTCAAAATCCTCAGAGAGCTTTATTAAAACCAAGTGGTATGTTATTTTTAACGTCTCTCGCCCAAAGAATATTATGTACAAACAAAATCAAGCATAATGAATGCTTCTGCTTCTTTGAAAGTCTTTTACCTTTCAACGCTACATCAGATTTTTGTTTTTGAAGCTTGGACCAACAAGAGACACCAAGTCATCACAATCACTTGACTTGCCTATTCCTTTTTTGGGTGTGCGGGGTACTTTTTGGGGGTTAGAATAGGTATTACTTGAGAAGGAGAAAGAGAATAACATTTTAGTCTAGTAACTATGGCAAACTCCTTCCAACAAAAATAAAAAGGCATGCCATAGTAATTTATCCACACCTCATCCATCTTATCTTTATTTTCCAACATAAACCTATGTTTGAGAAGATCATATACTATTTTTATTTGAAAACGAGCATTGTGTCCACCAGCAAATCAAGATATTTCCCAAAGCATCTATCCCTGAAATAAGCATCCAAATTTTATTCTTGAAGTATTTTCTAAAAGGCGTCAAAAATATTTCTCATGGCTGACTTAACCACGCAACCACCAGTTAAATCTGTGGTATCACCACACTGCATTCTCATAGGATAACTATCAATGCTGAAGTTTGTGACCAACTCTTTGGTGGAAGGGCTATTAGTATTTGGATCATCTTTTTTGAAACATTTCTCATCCCTATGTTCATTATCTTCTGCTTCTTATTAAGACAACTCTTGTAAAGCAAGCTCATAGAGTGGTGGATGTAGCCTAGCTACTTCACTTATTCTTTTACATGGACTTGATTAAGTTTCTTTTCTTTTAGGAGCCATATTATCTAAAAATAATTGGAAATAAAAAATATTATAATTGATTAAAGCATTGGTAAAAAGGGATAACAGTAAATCCAACTTGTAAAACACAATAAAATAACAGTTCCAACAGATCATACATATGTTGCAACAAGTGTGTTATCTGTTGCAACATATAACTAACATGTTGCAATAGATGAGTAATCTATTGTAAATAGTAAAAATAGTTTCTATATTATTGTGATTTCTTCCAACAAATCACTCATCTATTGAAATTGATGATTCGTTTGTACAACAGATCAACTGTCAATATTGTTTAGATTTCTTTCAATAGAAGAGTCATCTATTGCAACAAATGAATCATCCATTGAGAGAAATTAAAGTCTTGGACATATCGTCCTATTGGAATAGTTGATAGAATTTCATCCAACAGATTGTTCATCTATTACATCAGATGATTTATCTGTTGCATCTGACAGTTCAGTTGTTGTGTTAGATGGTTCAGCTGTTGCATCAGATGGTTCATTTATTGCAATAAAAAAACCAGTAGCAATATTTTATTCAATAGAACAACAACAATATCACCATTTAATATCAAAAACATCATTTTTACCAAGAATTATAACAAATCAACCCAGCAACACCAACATAACACAAACACCAAGAACATCAATTGTGACAAAAAAACAAAAATTATTATTTTGTTTGTATAAACACCAACAACAAAAACCAAACTTCAAAAAACTCAACAGACACCAACAAATAGAATCAACAGTTCAATAACAAAAACTACAATAACAACAAAAAATCATATTTCACTCCGAAAAGAGAAGAGAAGAAATACTAGAAATTAGGTTTTTCTTCAGTCCCTATTTCGAATTTAAGCAGAAAATATTGAAATTATTAACCAATACTAGAAGAGAAGTTGACTCAAGTTTATTTTTTTTATATAACTAAAAATTCCTAATTTTTTACCCGTGAAAGAAGAAAAAGGAAGATGAAGAACTCAAAGTTGTTGTCGCCGAAGAGCAATGTTGTCACGTCGATTGATGATTAAAAATAAAAAATAATCTCGAAGTCCAATAATTTTTTACTATGAGATTGAAGTCACCAGGGATTGAAGGAAGAAATTTGCAGAATGGTTGGTTGGGAGAAGCTTGAGAGAAACAGTAGAGATAGAAAGAGGGGAGAGATGAAAGAGACACTTGATTTTGAGAGCAGAGGGGCGTGGGTTTATTTGTATTTTTGAAAAAATTAGAAAGTTTGGAAAATATTAATCAAGTCTACAATTAACTTATTCAAGTTTCCTAATTATCTTTGACCCTTTAAGTTGGTCAATGTCATCAATCCTACATTTAAGACTTAAATGGCAATTTTTCTTCAATTTTCTCATATGCCTAACATTGTTTACAATATACATGTATGTGTGGAAATATTAGCGTCTTTTTTTCAAACTTTGTGATGATTAACACAAACTACGCATGAAAAGAATCCTTATGGTTAAGAATAGGAATGCATCAAATTAAAACTTAAGGGTATATAACCTTTATACATGGAGCTTACTAATTAAGTAGAACAACTAATTTTGATTAAAAAAATTAAGCAGAACAACTAAGTACTAAGAATCAATTTATGACTTGACTTCATCATTTTTTTTAAGACTTCTCTATTAATTTAAATAAAAAACTATATGTAAATCCTTCTTATCTATATTTTAAAAAAAAAAAAAAAATTAGACCTCTTAAATTAATCTATGGCAACATCAATATGCATATCTTTTGATTGTAAATTTTTTATAATTGAATTAACAACAAATAATACATCATACCAAATAGTTATACCTAGTAAAAATTCAAAGTTTTTAAGCTCATAAATTGCTAAACAATTAGCTTCACTTTTAATCTTTGGATCATCACTAACTTTTACTAATTTCAATAAATCATCCCTTATCTGTGGAGTTTAAAATCTTATTGCTTTAATACTTTCAATATGACTTTCTCAACGTATATGTGACAATGATTTAAGAGTTAAACTCGGTACATAATCTTTCAAAATAATTTATCGTTTAGTGGAAGAAGAAAATAGTGAATATATACGTTGTACCACTCCAAAGAATGATATAGCTTTGGTACAAGAATTATCCATATCACAAAGTATCAAACTTAGATTATGACAACCACTTGGTGTGTAAAATAATTTAGGATTTATATCGGGTAGTTTTTTTTTTTGCACTCCTTGATGTTTTATCTTCATATTAGATCCATTATCATATCCTTGCCATCTTAGATTATCAATGTCAACTCCAATACATTTTATTTCATATAAAATAACTTCAAAAGGACCTTTTTCACCTGTATCATCCACTTTTGAGAATTCTAAAAAATATTCGGTAAGTTTTATTGGAGTTGTAAAAATATCTATGCTCCGTAACATAAAGGACATTTGATCTTGATGACTTGTATCCGGCGTACAATCAAGTATTATAGAGAAATACTTTGTTTCTATGATTTTTTTCAATAATTTTATTCTTAATTTCACTTTCCTACAAACTTATCAATTCATTTTGATATTATGTCCAAGATAATGATTATGAATTTCATCATGTTTAATTCTCCGAATTTGCTCTTGCATGATTGGATCAAATTCCGCAATCATTTCAATAAGGCGTAAGAAGTTTCCATTATTTTATTGATATATTTTTTTTATTTTTCCTCTAAATGTCAATTTTTTTTGCAAGAGTTTTTATGACAGAAATAATTCTTGACAATACATTTTTCCAATGTTCTTTATCTCTATTAATTTAATCTTGAATATATTTATCAATTGTTCTATTATTATGCAATCTAATTTCGAAATCAATCTACAAACTCATATTAATAATATGTTGGATAGATGTTTCATGAGATCTAAGTTTAGCATTAAGATTTTTTCAATCTCTACTACCTTCACTAGCAAATTTATTGTTCTTAACATTAGAAGTAGTATTAAACAACTTTGCAACAAAAATAAAATACTTTATTTAAATATTTGGAATAAACTAACCATCTTATTTCATGTCTCTCCATTTGCTAATTTTTGAAAATAACGTGCAGTAGAAAAATGTCTTAAAAATTCATCCTTTGGAAAATCCATGTCAGTAATTCTAATTGATCCATTTTCTACTAATAAATCTCTTAACTTGGTATCAATATTTTCTATTGACTAGGATCATATATATTTTTAAGATTACAATTATTTGATTTATTTTTAATGTCTTGATTTTTTTGAGAATCTGTATCTGATGTTTCATTAATTTCCTCCCCTTCTTTTATGATTATACCATCATTTAACTCAACTAAATTAGTGACTTGTTCATCTAAAGAATTTTTTTTATTTTTTTATTTAACATTGGTATTATTTGTCAAAAATTTATAAAGAGCTCCTTTTTGAGATTTTATCAAATTATCAACTCTTCTTTTTTTTTTTTTACAAGTTTTGAATAACTGAATTCATGTTTTCTAGTTGATATATTAAATTCTAACAAGTAGTTTAAAACTAATTCGTACTATGAAATGAAAAAAAAATCAAATATAAAATACAAAAATAATATAAAAAGTTAGAATGGTATTACCCAATTCAAGAAATATGAAGGCTTGATCGATGATTCTAACTATCTTTTAGCTGCTTCAAAATGTCTTTTTCAAATTTCAAATATGAATTTTGTTCTCTTCGAAGTGAAATTAAAAATAATGTAATTACATTATCAATAATTTTTAAATTTTTATATGAGCTCTTTGAGTATTTGAACTTGAAAAAGATAATAAAGAAGAATAGAGGAAAGCTGAAAAGAGAGGAGAGAAAACATGAGAAAAAAGAAAAATATGTGAGAAAAGTGGGTAAAAAAAAAAGGACAACTAAAAAGAGTAGAGGAAAGGAAACGAGAGAAAATGTGAGAATGGAAATATTTTTTTATGAAAAATGTAAAAAGAGAATTCAACTTAATATTAAATATGTATCCGTTAAAAGTTATATTAACAAGAAACTCCTATTTTTAAATTTTATTATTTTTTATCTTATTATGTTTAAGAAAATTCTATTATTTTTTTAGCTATTCACCACCTTAAAAAAAATGTAATTTTTTTTTACACTATCAATACAACAAGCACTAGTAAATGCCCCTCCCCCCCCCCCCCCTCCAAATGGGAGGCCTTAGGCAACCGCCTAATTTCTCTCCTTTACCAGTCTGCCCATGGTAGAGTGCTCAGTTAATTTTTTTGTGGATGGGTGTCAAAACCTACTCTAAGCTTTTTTCTGCAAGATTTTCTTATTTTTAGCAAAAAATTCTCAAAATGGTGGCTAAATCGTATTCAACTTAGGGGTGAGCAAAAATTAAATAGATTAATAGACTAAACAAATAAAAATATTATTGATTTATTATTATTGGGTTAATGATTTTATTAAAAAAATTATTGAGTTATTAGATCGATTTTGGTTTCTTCTTTTTGGGTTATCGGGTAAACCAATAAACCAATAAAAATATACTAAATTACTACTTTATTTCTTATATTATTTTCTACTTTGCTCGGTCGGTCAATGATATCTACTGAATACGAGTGGACCATACACACTTCTACTATGTCCTTTCAGTGCAGATTCTAGCACGAGTACGGCGCGTGGAGGATGATTTGTGCGGTTGTGTTTGTGATTTTCGAGGTATTGACCCGCTCTAGGCTTTTAAGATTCGACCCCAGACTTTCTCTCTTTATAAGTTGTCTTTGTTTCTATGTTGGAGATAAACTATGTATTATCCAGATTCAATTATGCATAAGATGCTCTTACATTTGTGGCTATTGCTGGAATTTTTATGGTATTTTGTTCAGACTTCCATTATTTTATACATGGGTTGATCTGATTTTGTTCTAGAAGTCTCATTTTTTCTTACTTTGTGTATTATTTTGTATTTTTTTTGGTTTTTGGGGTGTTTGGCTTACTATCGATGCTAGATCACAATAGTGCCATCATGACCTCGATTTTTGAGTCGTCACAAATAATATCTCAAAAATAAAATAATAATTTTAAAAATTTCTCTAAATTAATTAGTCATTATGAGAATTGTTGGACATCAATCTCCATTAATTGAATAGAGAATTTGTATCGTTAAGTCAATTATTTCTGATTCATTATTGCTCATTTTTATATTCTTCTTTAGTAGTAGTAGAATTAGCGCTGCCACCTTAATGGGCCCTGCAACGCACGATCCGTATTAGTCGGAGCTTCAATGCGGACACCGAACACCGAATGGGAAACCAAAAAAAAGTAGTAGAATTGTGCACAAATCAGATTAACTCCAATTTTAGAACTAATTTGAAGTAATTTAGATTATACAATTCGAACTGATTTACCAATTTAATTTTAAAATATTATGGTTGCTTGATTTGAATATGATTGGATGGGTTTACAATATGAGTCGATTTGAAAAATTAAATCTTATTACATACATAAATACATAATGTATTTACTTATAATAGAGGTGTAGGGCTATAGGCGAGGGATAGCCTTGGTCCAAATTTAGATTATTTCAATTTACAAACCTAATGTGCATCTCTTTACATATTTACATACCTCTCTTCATTCATTTTTTCCCAATTCTCACGATCTCTCTCATTCACTCCCAATTTTTCAATAGTCCACGCTCTCACTTTAAACTTGCATATCATTATTACTTTTGGTTATTAAGGTCTAATTTTATGATTTTGTTACTTTTCATTATGTTTTCTCTAAAATTCAAATAAAAATATAGTTGCTTGTTAAAATTTTAAAATTGAAAAAATTGATTTATTAAATCAGATCAAAATAATAAAGAAATAAATTGAATTGGACCTAAACGGGATCAAATTAGGATGAAGATTTTAACAAATCAAAATTCAAAATTACAATTCAATGATGACCAAATCGAACCGAATCAATTCATGCACAAGCTCAATCAGAAGTCAATATATTTATTCCGACAATTGAAGCTCGTTTAGTCATTCTATGGTATGGATCTTTCATCTATACCAATTTAGGTTATGTACCTTGCACGTGCATATCACGTTAATCGATAGAAAATATATATTTTCTTTTACTTACCACAAAATTTTTAGATAAAAAATTATACAACAATTCTCTTTGTTTTAGAAATAATATTGGTTCTAGATTCATAATCGATTTTAAATTGACCCATCAAAAATTTCAATATTTTTCTTCACTTCTGACAGTTAATATATGAATTTCACATATTTGGAGTACAATTTGTGGTTTGAGATATTTAAAATTAAAGCTTGTAAAAATAAACTTAGCTTCAAAGTTTTAAGCTGTTAAAAGAACTATCCTTTAATGATTTTGTTATTCTACGATGGCGTCTTGTTAAAACAATAACATATAAACATGTATGCAAACCTTATCTCTACTCCAACAATAGATAGGTTATTCTCGATAGACTCTCAGGCTTAAGAAAAAATATTCCAACAATCTAGAATACTCAGTAAACTGTAATTGCATCAGGTACTATTTAATTACTTATTTTCAATATTTCTTCGATCTACCTCTGCTTCTCCTAAGACCATCGATAAGCAACCTCTCACACCTCCATATTTGGACACCCATGCATCTCCTTTACAAATATCTAAACTCAAAAGTCGTTAAGTTATTTAGTGGATGTTGCTAGGTAACAACATTCACTTTCTCAGAGTTATTATGGTTCCCTAAAAATATGTTGCATGCTAATGAAGTTAAAATCTCCTAGCCGTGTGTCTAACACTTTGATGCACCATATAATATTTTGTTGATTGATTAAAACAATACAGAGAGGAGAGAATTTCCTCACCTGCTGGCATGATCCTTCAAGGAGGAATATAGGAGTTGATCACCTAATCCATCGTATCTATCGTAGTATTCTCCTCCACAGTCAGATTTGATATCCTTAATTTTCTTGTCTAATTGAGTTTAACTTCAACTTTGAAAATTTTAAAAAAATATCAAAAGATTGTGACTTTTAATGAATTAAATAGAATGAAAGTAGTCATCTATAAAGTTAATAAAATATCATTGACCATTCCATGAAGCCATAGGAAACGGACCATAAATGTCTGTATGAAGGTTCTTTTTTACACATATTTCAAAATTTGATAGATCAAAGGAATCAAGAATTACTTTTGGCACAAGCCTTTGTATTCTTTGTTTAGGAATATAACCCAATCGTTATGACATAACATGGATGAATTCTCATTTGTTAATTGCGCTAGGTACCGAAGTTAACTGAATGCAAGTTTTTGTTATTGCATAAGGCTTATCTATTTAATTTGTATAACTTATCAATCAAATTGTCAGTTCCAAAAATATTAGAATTTAGAGAAATACTACAAACTCTATTTTCAGTAGAAAAATTATATCCAGATATGTCCAAATAGAAAATAGAAATTAAATTCCGTCTAAACGACGGTACAATAAATATTTTCTCTAATTCTAAATAGAAACTGGTATCTAATAGAATTTTAAAGACACCAATACCTCCACATTTGTTTTATTGTTGTTGCCCTATAGATATATCTTTCAGCATCAATAGATGCTCGACTCCTTATGCAATCTTACATAGCAGCAATTTATGAGTACTGCATTCATATCTACCTACCAAGTATCACAAGGTACCATATCTAAACTAATTCTAAACAAACAAATTGAGAAGTCTACCTTTCTTTTCACGGAAGTCAGCGTACTTAGAACACTCTTTCGTTATGTGACCAAGTTTCTTATAAAAGAACATAATGATGTTCCTTTATCTGCAGTTTCTTTGGTCTTATTCATTTTTCGCTTATATGCAATGGTTTTAGTTCTAGAGGTAGATCCAAAATAAGCACATTTAATCGACTCTTCATTAATTCTATCCTCTTATGGCACATTTTGAGCTACAAGCTCATTCAAAGTTTGTTCTTAAAGTTTATGACATAAGGCATGAAAATATTGTTCATATTGATAAATATATAAGACTTTATAAGATAAAATAAAAAATAATTACGATTAATCATTCAAATATATCATGTATACTTACGAATAATTGAATTGAATAAATCTGGAGGAAAATGATAAACAAATCAAAAACTATAGTTATCATACACATATACATAAAAGTGGATCCATCTCAAGATGCCTAACACAATATTATCATTTAGTCTTTGGACATAAATAATAACTTGTAAGTGATATTCTTTACATAGTTCATGACATTGATTACTAAAACAGTCTAACAATATGTCTTTATATGAACTGACACATTATCAACATGTATTATAAATATATAGCATATTCATAACTATCCAGGCTGGCCAAAATAATATTCCTTTGGAATTATTATTTTGCATAGATAAAACATGTTCACATGTTCAAAGTAAACAAATCTACACAATAAATATTAATTTGACAACATATTAATTCAATATACTCACTTTTTTTTGGTAAATTGTAATTTCATATCAGGAAAAATATAGTCATTACAAAACTAGGTGATTGTTGACCAATCACCCTCTCAACTATTGTGCCTACATCGTATACACAGAACATACTATTAGCCGACTACCAACTACTCACTTTTAAACAAAGCACAAATAACATAATAAATAATATGCTCTTATTAAAATGAATAAATAGTGATCTTGAATTCATGAACAACACAAATAAATAGTGATCTTGAATTCATGAACAACACAAAAATCAAACTTAATTATACCAAAATGATATAGGTTTATATGATCCAAGCAACAAAAAAGAATTGATACTAGCATACGTTATCAGAAAGTTTAATTTTGCATATCCGAAAAGAAGTGCCAAAGAGTAAACGACAAGACATTGATAATATTAAACCTTTTCAGAAAGTTTTCTTTACTCTCAACCTTTTTCTTTGTATTTCCTTAATGTCCCATTTGAAAAAGCAGCAAAGAATTAAAAACTGTTGAAAATTATCGTCCAGAAATCTTGAAAGAGAAAGTTCATAAATTTGAGAAAACACTATTGTGCTACTTCAATATAATAATAATTTATAACACAATGTTATTATCTTCTAATATATGGCACGAAATTTGTAAATCTGGAAAGTGAAAAACAAAATGACAAGAAGTTTCAAAGGTTTGCAGTCGAAAGATCAAAACCATTTCTTAATTTTTATATATTTTCTTTTAGTCAAAATTTGATAAAATGTACAAGTTAAGTAGCCAAGTGAAAGTAGTTACAGCACTGTTACATTAGTTTGTTACTTAGCTAGTGTAGTTTTAGTGAGTCGGTTACTAAGAGTTGATATTGTTACATGTGGCCAGTTACTGCCTAATGAGTTAGTTAGCTTGTTAGTTAGATAACAAGCTTTGAGAACACAGTGAGATTGCCTATAAATACTCAGCTTTATCACATTGTAATGTATTAAACTCACTTCATAATATAACAAGACTAATTGCATTTTTCAGTTCATCTACATTGCAGATGGATACCTAAGCAAACTTAACATGATATCAAAGCTCCAGCTCGATTCTGGAGTAGAGAGAACATCTATGGAGTTTAGATCTCCATTGTAACAAAAGGTTCCTTCAACCAAATGTGATAAAAGTTGTTTTCGATCCCTGTTCTTAGCTGACATTTATGGTAGAAGTTCCTTTTTCTTCTTTGATCTATGTTCTGAGTTGGTTATCCTTAGACTCTGAAGTATTGAAGTAATTTCTAGTTTCATATCTGTAGAGAAGTAAGGTAGTGAGTTTGTTCCTATATCTAATCACTTACACTTAATTACTGAAGTTCTGTTGAGATTAAAATGGCACTTAAGATAGATCCTACAGATCCCTTGTTCATAGGAGCATCAGATGTGTCTGTTGCTGGCTTGATACCAATCAAACTGTTAGGATTTAAGAACTATGAAATTTGGAGTAGGTCAATGAGAATTGCACTTCTAGGTAAGAGAAAATATGAATCTGTGGTAGGGACATATAGCAAAGATACATACAGAGAAGAGTTACATGATGAATGAAAAATATGCAATGCTATAGTACTATCGTGGATTATGAGTTCTGTAAGTAAATAGTTGCTCAGTGGGACCATTTATGCAAGAAATGCATTTGAAGTATGGGAAGACCTGAAAGAGAGGTTTGATAAGGTGAATCGTGTGAGATTGTATCAACTGCATAGAGAGATCAATACCTTGTCACAAAGTACAGATTTAGTATAAGTTTACTTTACAAAATTAAAGAGTCTATGGAGTGAATATGATGCAATAGTTCCTACTCCATCATGTGTTTGTCCAAAGTCCAAAGACTATGCAGATCACTTGTCTGAATTAAGACTTATATAGTTTTTGAGTGGGCTAAATGAGTCATGTGGTCAGGCAAGAAGACAAATCTTGTTAAAAGGGATCACACCTACACTTAACCAAGCTTATGCAATGATAACTGAGGATAAGATTCAGCAACTGGCCTGTGCAAATGTCATTGGTGAAAAGACTGATCCAATCATAATGCAAGTGAGTAGAAGTTCAGCAACCCACTATGGAGCACAAAACAATATAGGAAAAATATGTGATTACTACCATTTCAATGGTCACACCAGAGATAATTGCTATAACTTGATCGGCTATCCTAATGATTGAAGGCAGAAGAAAAGAAGAGGTTATAATGGAGGACCAAAAAGATCACATCAAGGCTTTAATTTTGGAGGAAAAAGTAATCAATTCTATGGAAAACACGGTGGATATGGTAATAATGGACATCAATATAGAGGACAGGTGCATACTCATCATTCCACCAACAATGTAACTAGTGCTAAGGTCTATGGAGGTGCAGGACAAGTTGCTTCAACTAGTCATGGAGACAACAAGGAGGTTCATAATGTTATCCTACCTAAGGAGCAAACATTCACTGATAGGGAGTTTAAACAAATCATAGACATACTGAATAAGGACACACCTGATACCAGTCACAGAAACATAGTAGGTAAAGTTGTTTGTTCACTATTTCATCAGATGCCATGGGAATGGATAGTGGATTCTGGTTCAACACATCATGTTATAGCAAGTAAGAATATTCTGTCAAGGTATTACAAAGTAAATAGATCATAAAGGGTTAAGGTACATCTTCCTACTAGTGCTAAGTTGGATATAGCTCATACTGGAGAGGCACACATGTCATGACCCGAACTAGGGCCTGGCCGTGATGAGCATTTCGAACCATGGAGACCCGAAACACCCCTATCTTTCTGGTAATCATGCATCTAATTCATATGATCAAAGTAATGTGGAAGAAACACAATATAACGGAAACATGGTCAAGAATCATATGAAAATAAAAATGGGGAATAGTGTCCCACAATCTAAATCAACATCTCTAAAACCATCTGCGAAATCTCTACTACATGACTGAAACAATGTCTATCTAAAAACTGGGACAAGGCCCCCAGTAGACCCAAAAACTGAATATAAGATAAAACGACTACAGGACATAAGACCTTCCGAAACATAGAAGGCTCACCACTTATCTCTACAGCTCTGTCTGAAAGTTCTACTGAATTTCTTGACCCCTAGACTGGGCCTCTGAACCTGAGAGGTTGGAGAGGGGAGGGGGTCAGCACAAAAGTACTAGCATGCAAAGATATCAAAACAAAACATAATATTTTTACAAACTATAGTTGAGAGCCATGATAAAACAATTTTGTATCAAATCATTTGAAAACACATGGGTGTAATGCAATAGTTTTTCTCAACAATAATGAAATGCAACTGAGCTAGGTGGAATACCCTACATAATTTACACCATCTGTCAAACCTCGGTTGCCGCCGAGATTAGAGTATAAGTGAGGGAGAGACACACAAGACCACAAAGCATGGTGTCTTCACCCAAATCAAATATGGTAGTGCACAAGACCACAAAGCATGGCTCCTAACCATAATCCCAATTTGGGATGATATAATATTAGGTACGCAAGACGAAAAAGCATAGTACCGATATTTCGTGTTGGCAAACACATTCTTTCAGCGATGAACCGCTTGTGTCTCAAACGCCTTCTTCGGGCATCCACCTTTATCATGTAAAATCAATGCATTCAAATTCTATCTTATTCAATTGCATATCATATTTTGAAGGGTATCGTCATACCCGACTTGCAAGTCATCAATATCACATCCACATATGCATAATCATGTAAAAACCAAGGTGCTTCATCATTTGCAAGTGGTGAACAATATTTATTTCAAATTCATGCTCTCTTTTGTTGATCACAATATAATATGGAGTATCGAAATATTATCATGGGAATTTGAAAACAATTTATCATTCATATTTATCAACTTCCATGGAAAATCTCAAATCACATACTCATGGTTTCAACCATTGAATTATATAGGCAAACAATTCCCATGACATAAAGAAAATGACTTAGAAATCATATTGAAAGCAAGATATTAGCATTTGATTTAAAACCCCCATTTAAAAGCTTGCATGTTCATAAAGACTACACCCATGAGATTTTTGAATAACCTCACGTACCTCTATTTTCGAAGATACTAGATATTTCTTGAAGCTTGTGGATTGGTGAATCCAAATATGTAATTATCTTTGAAAACCTACGGTCGAATCTTGAACTATTTGGGTTTTTATTTTGAAACCCTGAGGAGAGTTCTTGAGCAATTTTGATGAAAGAATATGTATTTTGGGGTCCTTGGAACTAAATCTCGTATTTTAGGGCTAAGTAAGAGTGGAAAAGGACCACTTTGTCCTTAACACGGAGTGTTTAATTCACCAGAATTCCTTAGATAGGCGCCGCCCATCCCATCGCCTATCTTCACATAGACGCAGCCTAGGCTATCGCCTATGTTTACATAGGCGCCGCCTAGGCTATCGCCTATGTTTACATAGGCGCCGCCTAGGCTATCGCCTATGTTCACATAGGCGCCGCCTAGGCTATCGCCTATGCTTTCCAGTGGCCATGGGCGATTGGTTAGGCGTCTCTTATCACTTTGAAAGGTCATAACTTCTTACTCGGGTGTCGGATTTTAGGAAAATTGGTATCGTTGGAAAGCTAACTCGAATCATTTGACACGTAGTACGCTTCCTAATTCGACATATACAGAGAGTTATGGTCGATGAAATCTGACACATTTTACAACGTCTACTAAAACTTAGTCGATCGAAATAGTTCCAACTCGTCCTTGAGTTGAAGGACCTCTATGGTCTAAATTCAAGCTGGAGCGGATTCACATGCTACACCATAATTAATATGCCGTATTGGCATAGGATTTTATGGCTTCAGGATTAGCAATGCATCGAAATCATGGTCTATATTGTAGCCCAAATTACGGGGCGTTACATTATCCCCCCTCCCTTAGGATCATTCATCCCCTAATGATGATGTGGGACACAGATAGACACGATTTCAAGCATAATAAGATACGATAAATCAAGGGTGGCATAACACGTAGTATAATAATCTTGGAATAAAATGTAGGACTATTTTATCCTATATTTGGTTGAAGGTGTCAGTTAGTCTCGAAATTATTTATCCCATCATTTATACTATAATGACCGGATAAGTTATCACATATACATGATGGGATAACTTATCCTGAGATAACTTATCCCAAGATAATTAATCTCGAGATAACTTGTTCCCAGCCAAATGACACCTAAAGATTCTAGCAACCAAGAATGACACATACCAACTATATGCTAACTGATTGACAAACTATGATTTGTGGTTTACCTATAGATAAACAGAAACAAAGCCTTTGCGTTAAGCTTTTTTATTTTCTTGGTTTTTCTTTTCTTTTTTTTCCCATAAATCAGCCTTCAGAAAGTTATATAAAAGCAGACTTATCATACACTTTCACTTGAGATCAAATTATTAATTTAATAAACAAAATTGACCTGCAAGTTATAAAGTTCAAAAGGCAACAAAGCATTGATTATAGACATGGGTACTTGCCTTTAAGACATGGGTACTTAACCATAAAGGCCCAAAGTTTTCTGTTACACCAAGTCTACACTGAAGTTAGAATTCTGAATAAACATGAAATATTTTTTAAGGCAGTACGTGACCTTGTCTACCAAATAATTTTGGCGTTATAAGTTCTTGCGACTCTTTTAAACATAAACGTAATTGACATTAAGGCCTCTTTGACACTGAAACTTAGAAAAAAATCTAACTGCTAGTTAGAAGTAGTATGTAATTACTAATTAGTATAATTCCTTAAGTATTAGAAAAATCAGAAGTCACCTAAGCACCTCGTGGACGTGCTCTCTCAAAAGAAGGTTAAAAATTGGCCCTATAATATGTTTCAATTGAAATATTTTAACCTTCCAAAATTTACTTCTACTAAAAGTTAAATGAAAGAATAGAAATAAATGCTGTTTAGCTCCAGAGTTGGATCACAGATAACTACCATATCTGCCCTATTGTAGCAATCTAAGTGTCAATCTTATACGATAAATATAAGAAAGTGAGTTCTATTTATTTGATAAATAACTTTAAGGTATGGTTTGGATGTCAAACAACCTAACTAAAACCAGCAAAGGCATATATATATATATATATATATACCATCGATGAGCCTAATCTATCTGCATTCACTACCAACAAGAAACTAGCAACAACCATTTAGAATAGTGATATTGTCGGGTTTTTAAGATATGTGAATGGAAAATAAATAGGGGTTTTTTCAGAAAGACATCAAGAGAAAGGATGCAATTTGAATAGGCACCTTTTGAATTGGATGATTATGACCTTTTCAAAGGGTTGAGACTTTCTCAAAGAGTTGCACCTTTATGAAGGGGTGCACCTTTCTAGACCATCACTTCTCTGCATGAAAAAACACCTTGATGGCTATAAATAACTGAATGTTTCCTCAAGTATAGACATGAAATTTTGAAGAAAAACACTCTTCTTTCTTGAAAAAAACACTCTAGTGTGATTTGTTGCCGTTGAGTGCGTTCGTAGTTCGACAGAATTTGTGGTAGCACTATTCTGTCAAAGCGATTCATTTTATCCTGGGAGTACTTAAGGAGAATAATTTTCTTAATGACACCATGAATTCGGTGGACTTTAATCTTTATGTTTCATCTTTTTTCTTAACGTTGGTTTTACTATTTTCCCAGAAAATAGTTTGCACTTCATATTGATAGTTCTTCAACTGTTTGAAGTTATATTTGAAGTTCTTGAAACTTCATTTTGATAGTTTAGAAGTAAGTTGAACTTGTGTTGAAGTTCTTAACACTTGGTTTTGCTATTTTTCAGGAAATAGTTTGAACTTTATTTTGTTGATGTTCATAAATTGGGCTGAACTTGTTCTTAAAAGTTCAAATTTGTAAATATAGACTTTAAACTTTATTTGATTGTTCATATGATTAATTGAACATGTGTTTGAAGTTTTTGTTGAAAAAATACAGATTTTACTAAACCTAAGAAAACAACAATCTTAAGAAAATTATAAAAATATCTATTTTTGTGTTTGTTTGGTGAAAGAAAGGTTAAAAAGATCTTATCACCATTTATAAATCAAGTATTTGATTAATCTGTATTGGGTCTGATTTTGTGGAGCCTAAACTCTTTTGATTTCTATTCCCTCGCTTGGAAAAATATAAAAACTTCACCAAGAAATAAACTCTTTTTATTGGTTTCTAGAGTTTAAAACCTATGGGTTGACCTATGGGTTGTCACTCTGTTTGAATTAGATTCTGATTTGAAGTCATAAGAACTTTGTCAGGTTTCAAGGTTCATTCTTTTGATGATTTGAAGATATAAAAATTTTATCATTGACTAGAAACAAGTTGGTCAAATATTATATTTTTTATTGTTAGGATTCTAAAATACTAAAGTGTATGTCAAAGATTGACAAGAAAATGGCGAATGAAACTGAACAGCAAATTGCTTCGGTTGTGAATGTTGTTGTCACAACAACAACCAATATTGCATCATTAAGTTATTCCGACATTTCTCTAGCAATGAAAATGACAAAGAAATCAAAAAAAAATATTTTGGTGTGAACTTTAAAGAATGGCAGCAAATGATGTTATTTTGGCTGACCAAACTTGAAATGTAAATGTTCACAAGTATAGACCCTCGTATTCCAAAAAAATAAATCAATTGCCTAGTCTGAAAGATTTCGTGAGTCATCTCAAGATAGAAGAGGATAATAAGTTAAATGAGAAAAGTCTTCTGGACAAGAGAAAGAGTAGAACAAGAAAACATTCAAACACAAGTGCTATAATTGTAATGATGTTGGACACAAAGCTCCAAATAGTCAAGTTCTACATAGGAACGAGAAAAGAGTTCATATAAGAATGTTGGAAACAACTGGAAAGATTGAAAATATGTATGTTATGATCATTGAGAGTAATTTAGTTGGATATTCAAATGAATGGTGGTTTGATTCATGATCCACTAGACAAGTTTGTGCGGACAAAAAAGTTTTTACTACTTATGATACTGCTGGTCCCAAAGAAGTGATCTTTATGAAAAATAATGCAACAACCAAGATTAAAGAAAATGGGAATATATTCCTAAAAATGACTTCTGTCAAGATGTTGACTCTTAAAAATGTTTTCCATGTTCTACTATTAAGAAGAACTTAGTGTCGACAACACTTCTCATTAAAATTGAGTTTAAGTGTGTGTTTATTTCTGAAAAAATTGTAACAAGAAAAAATGAAACATATTTAGAAAAGGGATACCTCAATGAGAGTCTCTTCAAAATTGGTGTAATGGTTGTTGAAATAAAGAAAGTTGAGGCTTATTCATACTTTCGTGAATCAAATGAATTATGACATGAACGTTTAGGACATGTCAATTACAAAACTTTGTAAAAACTGATTAACTTAGAAGTTTTGCCTAACTTTGAGTTCAATAAATTAAAGTGTCAAATATATGTGAAATCTAAGTATGCTAAGCATCCATATAATTTTGTTGAAAAGAGTTACAAAGACTTAAATCATACAGACGTTTGTGAATGAAATCAACACCATCTCGAGGTGGAAAAAAGCATTGTATAACTTCTATTGATGAGCGCACTAGATATTGTTATATTTATTTGCTAAATGGTAAGGATGAAGTAATAGACATATTTAGACAATATAAAATAGAAGTTGAAAATCAGTTGGATAAAAAGATCAAAATGATAAGAAATGATAGGGTTTGAGAATATGAATCTCCTTTTGCAGAGATATGTATAGAAAATAAAATTATCCGTCAAACTATTATCCCATATTCACCTCAATAAAATAAGATTGTGGAAAGAAAAAATCAAACATTAAAAGAAATGATGAATGTCTTACTCATAAGTTCGAATTTATTGAAAAACTTTTGAGGGGAAGCTATCTTTATAGCTAATCGAATGCTCAATAGAGTGCTCCATAGTAAGACACATTCAATTTCTTATGAAAAATAGAAAGAAAAGAAATCCAACTTGAAATATTTCAAAGTGTGGGTGTCTAGAAAAATTTCAAGTTCCTATGCCTAAAAGACCTAAGACTATGGAGGATCACTCCTTTGAAAATCCAACTTGTCTAGTGATGCAAAGACCTAAGACTATACCTAAGGAAACCCAACTTGTCTAGTGATGCAAATTAGATCACCGGATCGAATAAAATAAAATTCATGATTGGATATGTATTTACTTTAGATAGAGGATCAGTCCCTTGAAAATTGTCCAAACAGACATGTATTGCCCGCTTTACAATGGAATTTGAATTTATCGCGTTAGATAAAGCTGGCGAAGAAGTTGAATAGCTCCAAAAAAAATTTGAAGATATTCCTTATTGGCCCAAACCTTTGGCACCAGTATGTGTAGACTGTGATAGTTAAGCAGTGATAGGTAGGGCAGCGAACATGATGTACAGTGGTAAATCATATCATATACGATGGAGAAATAATACCATTAGAGAACTACTCTCTAGTGAAATTATCACTATTGATTATGTAAAGTCAAGGGATATATGTTGGATATACTTACATAAAAGTCCTATCTTGAGAGGGAGTTGAGAGGTCATCGAAAGGAATGGGTTTAAGGCCTAAGACAAGTCAGCATGACAGTAACTCTACCTAGAAAACTGGAGATTTCAAGAGCTAGATTCAAGGAGACCAAACAAAGTTGTGACTGACGGTTCAACGTTGTCAATATACTCAATCCATTCTCGTGATGAAGACAATGTTCACAAAACAAGGATAAGGCTTATGGTTTGAAACTTTTTAATGGTTTTAAAGTTGACAGGTTTGACCAAATATTTTGATCTATAGAATTAAACATTTAGGAATCACCTATGTGAGGGTGAAGTGGAAGCTGCTTCAAGTAGAATGTTAATAAAGGCTTATTTTCTACGCTCTCATGAAATTGAGATATGTTCATGGTTGAAACAAATAAAATTGTGAGAATCATAAATTGTAAAAGGCTGGTTGTGTGACTTGTATTGTCTAGGTGTATATTAAAATTTGATGGTTCAAAGATATCAAATCTACCAATTGGCCGAGTGCATCCGATGCATGTGCATTACAAAAATTTCAAAGAAAAATTAACTTATCTAGATACAACTAGTCTTTTCTTGTAAATCACACTCTTGTTCGTAAATTTTTTATAAAATAGTCATTCCCCATCTATGTAGGGGATTATTGGGTTTTTAAGAGGTGTGAATGGAAAATGAATAGGTGTTTTTTCAAAAAGTCACCCAGAGATATATTGCAATTTGAATAGGCATCTTTTCGGATTGGAGGTTATGACCTTTCCAAGGGGTTGTAACTTTTTGAAGAGTTGAACCTTTTTCAAAAAGTTGTATCTTTATGAGGGGTGCACCTTTGTGAATCATTACTTCTCTTCATGAAGCAACACCTTGATGTCCATAAATACCTGAATTTTTCCTCAGATATAGACATTAAATTTTGAAGACAAATACTCCTATTTCTTGAAAAAAAACTCTAGTGTGATTTGTTATCGTTGAGTGCATTTGTTGTTCGACAGAATTTGAGGTACCACTATTCTATCGAAGTAATTCATTCTATCCTGGAAGGATATATTCCATAACCTCGGGTACTTAAGAGGAATAATTTTCTTAAGGACACACCATAAATTCTGTGGACTTAAATCTTTCTGTTTCATCTTTATTTTCTTAAAGTTGGTTGATCTTGTGTTGAAGTTCTTAACATTTGATTTTGCTATTTTTCATAAAATAGTTTGAACTTCATTTTGTTGATGTTCATAAGTTGGGTTGAATTTATTGCTAAAAGTTCAAAGTTGTAAATACAAACTTAAAGAAATGAGATAACTAGAGAATTTTAGTAGTATTTTTGTTACTACTTGGATATATCTATAAAAATGTACAAAGAATGGTTATTTTTAGACCACCAAACTTAGTTCTTAAGGTTGCTAAGCTTGACATCAAGTTGACAAGTTGGCAAGTTAGCAAGTTGGCAAGTTGGCAATTTGGCCAACGTATTCAAATTCAAATTTAACAAGTAACTTTGGTCTTCAAATCCAACTTGACTACTAACGATTATCTCTAATAAATGATATTTCACACATATACATGTCACATGACATCCATATTATATAACAATGTCTTTAAAATTAGGGAAAAGACTCAAATATGTCACTGAACTATCAGAAATGACTCATTTATGCCATCCGTTAAAAGTTGGGCTCATTTATGCCATCGCCGTTACAAAACTGGCTCATCCATGCCATTACTTTTTAATAGCCAATTTTTAGAAACAGCCTTGCCATGTGGCAGCTTATTAGAGGGTCACGTCATTTTTTATTTTATTTTTTATTTTTAAAAAAAAATAATTTTCTTTTTAAATTTTTTTTTTGATCCATTAAAAAGAATTCACCCAATTTTTTGATCCATTAAAAATTAATTTGATCTATGCTTTTAAAATTTGATTAATTTTTCATGATCAAACAAATATTTAAAGATTTTTTTTTTTAAATCTACTACTAAAATTTATAACCAAACGCTATTCTAATTAAGCATGTTTTAGCATACATGAAATATTTTGCCAGCCGAATGTAAGTAACTTTTTAGTTTTTTGTTTTTTTACTAAACATAGAATGGCATCATCAGCATTAGGGGCGTCTCAAGCAAATTTATGGCCTAAGGCAAAAATCAAATGGAGGCCTTGCGTTTTATTTTTTTATATAAAATTTTTCTTTTTTCTATAAATAGTATTTAATATATTTCTTAAAATTTGTAATTTATTATTACTAAACAAAAATAGGCCCCTCAAATTTTGGGGTCTTAGGCGGCCGCCTTTTCTCCTAAAGGATTGAGCCGCCCCTAATCAGCATTCAACATTTGTACGTAACACTTTATCCATCATCATTTATCATTGCAAAAACAGGAAGGCGACAACATGACGACATATATAGTATACGTAGAGTTGGCAAAATGAGAAGCTAACTATTAATAATATAATAATAATATTTGATGTTTATATATCCCTTTAGTTTCAACTGAAAAATGACAAAAGCTTTAGTTAATGTGAATCTTTTAAAAAAAAAAAGTGATAAAAAGCTTGGAGTGTATACTCTCTCCGTTCAATTAAATAACTATTTTATTATAATATATTTATTAAATGATGTTTACTATTGTATTTGAAATTAATTTGAAGAAAAAAATAATTAATATTAAAGGTAAAATATGAAAACAATCTTAATATGTCAAAAATGACAAAAAAACGAATCTAACGAGAATGTTTTAAGAATATATTCATGAAAAATTAATTAAATTTT
>NC_061111.1:212996750-213003212 GCF_002878395.1 Capsicum annuum | reverse complement strand
TGACCTACTCAAGAATATTCTGATATAAGTTATATATCATATAACTATCATAAAAATGATATCATGAAACACTAGATCATCGTGTCTCCTTTTTTTATATATATTTTTGACTTTTTTTAATATTTGTTTTCATGTAATTAGGAGGTCACAGGTTCAAATCTTGGAAACAGCATCTCATAGAAATACAAGGATAAAACTGTGTACAATACACTCTTATGATGAGTCCCTTCCCAGACCATGGACATAGCAAAAGTTTTAGTACACCTAGTTATCCTTTTTTCCTTTAATATTTAGATAAAAGTGATCTGTTGATATTAAAAACATTTATTAATTTTTATGATGTGTACATAAAGCTGAGTTTTTTTTCATTATAAAAGATAATTTAGTGATATTGGCTCTATTATAAAGTGAAAAGTGAGTGACCATATTCAGATTAATCATCGGCATTCAATTGATTTATTGCATGAATTAAATTAGAGCAGATATGTTCTTGTACGTATAATCAGCTGATATATGTGTGGCCTAAAATAGCAGAAAGTGTGGCCTTTGATCAAAGACTACATTTTCAAAATTTAGACAACACTTTTTGGAGGTGACCTGAAGAGGCGTAACCTTTGATCAAAGACCACACTTTTCAAGTGTTAGCCATATCAGCTACATTTTAAAAGCATGGCCATTAAGATATAAAGATCACGCTTTGCAGCTTGTCATTAGCAACACTTCTATTTGATAAAGCTATACTTAAAAGTGTTGCCTTTGTTTTGCTATTGGACACACTTCACAAACATAGCCTTTTGTAGCACCTCTATAACAACACTTAAAAAACATTGGCGTTGTTTTACTATTGGGCACACTTCACAGGCGTACCCTTTTGTAGCACCTCGATAACAACACTTGAAAAATGTGGCCTTTTCTTTATTACTAGCCACCCTTCAAAATCGTAATCTTTTATACATCCTCTATGACAACACTTATAAAGTGTAACCATGTTTTAGCCACACTTTTGAAGTGCAGTAATATTGCCTAAAATTTTATAGTTCCAAGTCACATTGATAAATGACATTAGGCATATAAAATGTTAGTACATAATTTCTAATTGAAAAATAATTACTTTGATCGAAATGTATACATCACTAAGCACATTAGATATACATATTTATATATAATCTCATGCACCAATTAGCTAATAAATAATTGAAGTGCATAGATTTGATTTCAAAAAAACGTCTTTTACATATTGATTAGAAAACAACATAATAAATTTGTACCAAGTTCCACACAAAACCAAATGTATAAAAACGTATATCAAAATATTTCAAAAATTCATCATCATTCCCTTCAATCTAGATCAATTTAAGTCGTGGCGTCCACCATTCAAATTTGATTCCCGCATTGATCCTACACATTCAAAATGAATCAAACGAAGTAAAATTTTGCTCAACAAATATACAAATAATTTTTTTGGCTTCACCATGCTGGCAATTTCTTGCCTTCCATGTGAACCAGAAAATTGTTCATAGAGTTTTAACTGAACAGGACTCAGGTCACAGTATCCATCCTGAATAATTTTCTATGGCAGATCAGATAAGACTTCATCTTTAGTCCGACGAAGGAGAAAAGGCATCACCTGTCAAGGCAAACCTTCCAGTTTGAATCTAGACGAGAAGAGATCCGAACTGTGAAGGCCATATGCAGGTAGAAATGAACCCACCTGCTTGTGCAATGCTTCCATAGCAAGCACACGTGCTTCAGCATCAAGCCACGACTCGAAGGAATGGAAAGTAGCACCAGCTTCCTCGTGCATACTCCCACCCAGATCCAACTTTTAAGGGACATAAGTTGAAACAAAACACTTTAATTGTTGGACACAGTGAACAGCATATCAATCACAGGAAAAGTACAATTTAACTGACTGAAATGGTAAGAAACCTTAAATGATGCAACTCACTTGTCTTTCAGTTCCAAGAAACCCTGGCACAAGAAAGTCAAAGAGCGACCACAGATCCAACACATTATTCTGCAATTTAAGTCGGACAATAGTTAAGCGCCCATTGAATTGTTGTAAATTTTTGAATGTGGTTGAACTACTAACACAAACACACCTGTATTGGCGTTCCACTCAGAATGAGGCGACACTGTGCCTTCAGTTGCTGTTAAAGCAACTGTTCTTTTCGACTTAGAATTCTTTATGATATGTCCCTTATTTAGAATGCAATAGTTCCAGAATAGCTACCTAAGATAATCACTATCTTTGCAAATAATATCATATGATGTCACAATAACATTATGCTGACTAAATTGAGACCATAGAGTAATTGTAGTACACAGATATCTGAGAGCTATCTGTTCAATTTTCTTCATATGTTTTTTGAAAATTGTACTGTTATTTCTTAATTATTTGTTAAAGTGTGGACTTTATGTTCCGGACTAAAAATGTAGTAGCTGGTCACGTAGAAGTGAATGTCTCAAGTGTCATGGTAAGCTCGCAACACAATATCCAACTAGCTCTATCCAGAGGGTAATTCAGGTGGTATTTAATAATCATGTCTAGTCTTCAATGGCTTAAGTTAACGTAAAACAGGCACAGAGAGACCATTTAAAGAACAGCAGGTGCTTGTGTTGCAAATAGTTTTGTTCATGGCCTGCTGTTTATGAGATTGCAATGTCTCAATTACAGAAAGAACACCTGATTGATAGATATTCTAAGAAAGACTCTTGACACCCCCCTTCCCCATATTCCAAGTTATCAATATTCATGTGCATGATATATCTTTCAACTATTTCTTTCAGCCATTCCAATGCTAATCATCTCACAAGAAGAAAATGAGCCTTTAAGCATGATGACAAATGGCGATTTTCGTCCCACCAACCCTTGTTATATGGATGGAGAGAAACCAAAACAAGGGAAAAACAGGTAGGAGAAAGAGGAACATATAGGTCTCAGAAGTCAGCAGTGAGAAACCGAGATATTAGTTTTTTTAAATAAGATCAGCACAGGGATATAAGCATCACAAGATCACATTGCAGACACTTAAGAGATAATCAGTGGCTCTGGAGTAAAAGTAGTCTGTATGCCAGTGATTAAAATATCATCTGTGGAACTGCAGCTTAATACTGTGAAGGAAAATCTAATTCAGATTTGAGAAGAAACCAACAGCTATGCAGTTCAAGGGAACAACACTTCCAGTGGATGTCGAGGAGATTAAACTCCCAGAAACCAATTCTGTAAAGAATGTTCAAACAGAGTGGACTTGTGTGGTATGTCAAGTGATAACCACCTCAGAGCATGAATTAAAGTGCCATCTTCTAGGACGGGGACATAGCGAAAGACGTGAAGAGCTGAAAGTTGCAAGCAAACGGCCAAACCTGAAAGAAACCCACCTTTTGCTTCAAATATGTCGGACTTGAAGCTATCAACCATATATATGCCTATCCTCAAATTATTTTCTTGCAGATTTCTTTCCAAAATATAACAACACTTTCATACTCTAATTACACAACAATAACCACTAGAGTCCTAATTTCAATGTCCGAGAAACAATTATCATAAATGCACTACACATACCAACACCAAAAACACACACGATAATAGCATTATCTCAACTGCAAACATGCTTGATTGAGTTATTTTCTTGCAGATTTCTTTCCAAAACAATTCGTATTACGTGCTTTAAGTACATCGATGTGTTGCCTTGGTGATAGATGTGTTGACGCGGAATATACAAGAGGAGGTACCTTGGTGTATGCTTTTTGTGGATGATGTAGTTTTGATTGATGAGTCACGCCGAGGTGTCAATGATAAGTTGGAGGTTTGGAGACAAACCCTGGAATCTAAGGGATTCAGGTTGAGTAGGACCAAGACGGAGTACTTGGAGTGCAAGTTTAGTGACTCGAGGCAAGAGGATGACCTGGTAGTGAAGTTGGAGTCGCAGGCGGTTTGTAAGAGGGATAGGTTTAAGTATCTGGGGTCTATGATCCAGGGGAATGGAGAGATTGATGAGGATGTCTCTCACCGTATTGGGGCAGGTTGGATGAAATAGAGGCTAGCCTCGGGAATTTTATGTGATAAGAAGGTGTCTCTCAAGCTTAAGGGTAAATTCTATAGAGCTGCGGTCCGGCCGGCCACGTTATATGGGGCGAAGTGTTGGCCTGTTAAGAATTTTCACGTCCAAAAGTTGAAGGTGGCAGAACTGAGAATGTTGCGTTGGATGTGCGGATTTACGAGAGCTGACAGGGTCAGAAATGAGATTATTCGGGAGAAGGTGGGAGTGGCTTCGGTGGAGGATAAGTTGCAGGAAGTGAGGTTGAGATGGTTTGGCCACGTGATGAGAAGGGGCACGGATGTCCCGGTTCGTAGGTGTGAGAGGTTGGCCTTGGAGGGTTTCAAGCGAGGTAGGGGTAAACCGAAGATGTATTGGAGAGGAGTGATTAGACATGACATGGAGCAGTTACAGCTTACTGAGGACATGACCCTCGATAGAAAGGTTTGGAGGAAGAGTGTTAAGTTAGAGGGTTAAGGTGTGTGGTCGAGTCGTAGTCTGTATGAGAGGTTGGCCTTGGAGGGTTTCAAGCGGGGTAGGGGTAGACCAAAGATGTACTGGAGAGGAGTGATTAGACATGACATGGAGCAGTTACAGCTTACTGAGGACATGACCCTTGATAGAAAGGTCTAGAGGAAAAGTGTTAAGTTAGAGGGATAAGGTGTGTGGTCGAGTCGTAGTTTGTAAGTAGGAGGGTTAGGCGTAGCTTGGTTGGTAGTTCTAGATTTGGGGGAGGAGGGCCTTTGGTTGGGTAATTGCACTTTTTTTTTGTGGATGATGCTTCTCTGTTATTTTATCATTTTGCCCGCCTTTTGGTCTACGGTCCTTCGTCTTGAGCCGGGGGTCTATGAGAACCAGCCTCTCTACTCCCTCGGGGTAGTGGTATGGACTGCGTACATTTTACCCTCCCTATACTAGGTTTGTTGTTGTTGTTGTTGCTAATTTCGCTGTAGCACAAATCCATGAGAAAGAGAATGCATGAATACTGAAGGACAAGAACTAGGAAAATGCAAGTTTCTTACTCTGCCTGGAACTAAAAAGAGTAAAAAGAGCCAAGTTTCCACACTACAAACAGAGCCAAGTTCACTGTTCACTTTTCACTAAAAAGATCCAAGTTTCCACACTACAAACAGAGCCAGACTATTATTACAAATTTCAAAAGGACTTTTGACTGTCTTATGACCTAATTCTGGAAACTGACTACTGCTATCTAAAACATATACAATTGCACAATCCTAAGAACTATAAATTTATCAAATGAAGTGATCAAATCTTTTAAAAAAAAATAGGAAGAAAAAACAAAAATACCTTGGAAACAAGAGCTGACGTCTGACTTTTCAAAGCCCATTCTTCACTGGAATTTGTAATTTCTGACATCAAATCAACAACTACACTTGTAAAGTTCCTTCGCTCATCGGGGTTCAGTTCATCCCATCGCAACCGCACCTAATGCTGTAAAATTAATAAAATTTAAGAAATGGATAGGAGCTCAATGTTTAAGCCATTCAGGTAATACTGGGAACATTTATATCACAGACTGGGCTTGTATGAAATTCAAAGAGAAGAGTGTAAAGGAATCTTGACTTGAAATTTCAAATCCCTTATATAGGTATCATGCCTTCTGTGCAGATGTCAACCACAAAATAGAAGCTCGGCCATTTTCTTACAGATTTTGGGGTTCTGTTGTCAAGTACTTTATGCCCATTTAGGACAGGAGACTATATTTTCCCCAGTAGCTAATCTTATTATCTTTCTACGGGCAGGCTGGCTCAAATCTTCTGGAAAAGGACACTATGAGTGCAAAGTGGGGGAGAGGTCATAGTGGATATTCACTTCTGTACTGAAGCCAAAAGATAATTACCAGTATTTTTCCCTTTCCTTGAACAATAGAAATTTGAAAGTGTAACTTTGTAAAATTGTGTCAAGTTCTGAATGAAGCCATTAGTGAACAATGTTATTGGTCGAACACTGTGAAGAAAGGTAAGCTAAAAAGAATCTCAGCTATTTGGTGGACAACTATGGATAAAAAGCTAAGAGCTAAATGCAAAGTTATCATAATGTAAACTGGAGCATCTTGTAGGCTTGCAGTCGTACTTCTGAAGACCATTCTTTCCTTACTAAAGTAAACAATGTGCTTGCCAAAACACAAACATCCCCTACTTTTATCTGCAAAAGAAATAGAAAGTTTAGAAACATTTCTTTTTATTTGTGAAAGTTATCAGAACCATAGATGCTTAAATAAGGAAAACAATAAGAATTCTGCCTTAATCAGAAAGGTTTCTTTTTATTGGTGAAGTTAGCAGAAACACAAAAGCTTAAATTAAGAATACAATATGAATTCTGCCTTAAGGGTATTGTAATTTATATATACTTAGAAGCATGGAGACCCTTAAATAATACCTCTTATTTGAAAAATGAAAAA
>NC_061111.1:212971415-212993750 GCF_002878395.1 Capsicum annuum | reverse complement strand
TGTAAAATGATCGCTTAAATATATTTTTGAAGCAATTTTGATCTTCCAAATTTGTCAAGATTAAACACTTGTATTTACAACTAATATTTGAGAAATTTTGATTATAAACTATATTTATATATATAAGAGGAATTGACAAAAAAGCCAAACACAACATTTTTCTGTAACATAATTAAAAAGGCATACATCGTAACCAAATGGATATCAACATCTGAATTAATTTGTGAAAACTTGCTACCAAGAATTAGAATTTAATACCAAAGTATAATATTCCACCTCCTTTACTAAAGATTGCAAGTAATTGCATGCATGACTAGTAGATACTCCTTCTAGTTCAAAATAAATAAATATTTATTTCGATGTATATTAACTAAAGAAAAAAAATTAGGACATAAATTATATTTTACTTTTTATTTTTATCTTTTTAGATATTATTAAACTATTTTTGAAATTTCAGGGACACTATAAAATTAATTAAGTCCCTTTGAACTCATAATTTGGAAAGTGTAAACGAAGGATTAAACTAAAAAAAAAATTTCAACATGTCTCTCAAAGAATGGGTAATTCATTTATCATGAATATTGAAAAATACTTCAAGAATTTATTTATTTGGAATAGATGGGGTAATATAAAATTGAGAAGATTCTCCCCCATTGTGTTAAAATTAAAGTCATTGCTAACCTAACTAGCTTTTAATATATTTTAATGAAGAATCTATAATGAGATTTAGAATTATTTTATAAAAATATATGTAGTAATTATAAGTGTCTTAAAAGAGAACAGCAAGTACTCATTAGATTTTTTTTATTAATTACTCCCTCCATCCCAAATTATCCGTCCCAAATTGAGATGACACATTGATTAAGAAAAATAATTAATAACATAGCTAATTTATCATAGTACCCCTATTAAATAATATTTACATTTTAATTTGACGAAAAAATAATTAATGCAAACGGTAAAACATGAAAAAAAAATTGTTTTTCTTGATTAATGAAAAAAGATAAGTAAAATAAGAAATCAAATTAGAAAATTTGGAACAAGTAATTTGAGACGAAGGGAGTATTATTTATAGATAGAGTTTTGAGTCGTCATGAAGTAAGCAAGGAAAGTGTGTAGGAGCAAAAGTAAGGCATAAAAGACAGTACAAATAAAGTTGCTAGAGTGAATTAGTATAAAATTAGGAGTATTCTAAAAGAAAGTCGTAAATGTCCTTCACTAAATCATTCCATCACTAGCTAGAAATAAATTCAATGTGGTAATTTGAGTTGTGCTTAAGTAAGGAAGAAAGCAAAGCAAGGAAAAGATAGTGAGAGCAGAGTGAGGAATAAAAGAGAGAAATAAACAAAATTGTTAGAGTGACTGAAAAAATTAAATGTGACAAAAAATATAAAACCAAAGCTGATTCGTATTTTATAATAACTAGTATAATTGTAATTGCATCACACGTATAGTGTTTAATTATTTAAAATTAAATGATTTTGTCTATTGTAAAGATTTTCAATGAAGTGTAAAGTTCAAATTATTTTTCAAAGATTTTTCACACTTTAATATTTATATCTATATCTATCTATTTATAATAATATATTAAAAGTGTGAAGAACCTTATAAATATTGTTTGAACTTTTTGCCCTTCATTAAAAATCTCCGTTTTAGACAAAATCGTCTTTTCACCTTATTTCTATTATTCTAGTGATATTAAATATTGACTATATTAAAAAAAAACTTTTTCTTACAAAAATAGGATGTCTTTTCCACCATCTTAAAAAACTAATCATTTCTAATTAGAAGGGGACAACTCAAAAAACCCCAAATCATAAAATATGTTTTAACGTAATATTGACTATATTACGAAAAAGAAATCCTTACAAAAATAGAATGTCTTTTTCACCGTCTTAAAAGACTAACCATTCCTAACTAGAATAGAACAACCCAAAAATCGACAAACAACAATTCTTATCCCATTTTAAATAGGCTTTAACATACCTTTTGCCAACTTCTATTCTATAAAAGTCATGCTAATTTCATTTTTTATGTTCTCACCATACTGTTCTTTCATCAACAATTTCTATGCAAATAGAGAAAATCACAAAAACTCGAGCAACAATATGACTTGAGAGAGATCCTTCTAAGGATATGATATTTGCTTTAATAAGCATTGCTGCAACATAAAAGTCATATGTATTGGGAAGCAATTCACCATTATAGTCTTCTATTCTACAATTTCAATTTAAAGCTCTTGTAAAGTCCAATTCATAGTCCCATGTGAGAAAGAGCATTGGTATATTTGGAGCGATGAAAATGATAACCGACTATTTGATCAAGAAGAGGGATTAAGTGGCATGAAGTTAGGAGGACAAATTTTACACTTTTATGATGGAACAAGTCAAGTTGCGCAACTTTATGGATTAACAAGCACTAATTATCGACTTACTGAACATATTAAGGCAATTTAAGGGGTTATTAATTTATTTTACCTACCTAATATGTATCTTAGATATCTTCAAATACTATATAACTAATTAAATAAGTTCTTCATCTTTACATGTTCAAAAGATGTTGAATTTAATGATTGTATTCATGTTTGTTATTCAAACAAATAAAATATATTCTTTAACGTTTGAACTCGTTAAAATGAGATATACGCGCAAGACGCGTACTCCTAAACTAGTAATAATATAAACATAAACATATATTTTAGTTTAAACACATATATATTTTAGCATCAGAAGTTTCAAGTGGTTGATGGTTTGTGTTTGCCATTAGTACATCTTTCCCTTGCTACCAGAGGCTAAGAGAGACACATTAATTTGAATCATATTTGTGGTACAATTTTTTTCTATATTTAAAATTGTTCGTTGTTTTTAAAGTTAAATCTTTACAAAATTATTCATTACATTCTTATTATGTACTTAAAACATTTTAAAATTTGGTACTTCTTAAATTTTTCTTATTCCAACGCTTTTATATTTATGTCTAGATATTTCAAATCTTCTTAAAATCAAATTTAGTTAATTTAGAATTCTTAAAGATTATCATTAATTCTGATAACTTCTAATAAGGAAAGGTTTGAACATAAATATATTTAATTAATTTTTTATTATTAAATATTAGAAAAAATAGTGAAAAGACAATTTTGTCTAAAGCAAAGACTTTTAATGAAGGACAAAAAGTTCAAATAACATTTCTAAGGTCCTTCACACTTTTAATATATTATAGATTATAGATTGTAGATTATAGATTATAGATTATAGATATAGATTATAGATATAAATGTAGATTATAGATATAGATTATAGATAATCGATTATAGAGAAAGTCAAGTTGTTAACAACATACTCAATAATACTCAACACTTTGATCTAAAATAAAGCTTAAAGATATCTAGAGTTGGGAATTAACTCTTCACACTTTATTAACCACATTGATTAACCTTGAATAACAAAGTTAGTCATGCTTAAATTCTAAGTCAATATCCTAGCAGTGACATAATCACGAATTTTGCTAAAGAGTTTAAAATATAAAAAATAACACATGAAAAAAGTTAAAAAGAATTCAACAATCACTATACATATACAAATATGTCATTTTTATCATATATAAATAATATGATATTCCGTCAAATAAAATTCAAATGTACCCCTCGGCCCTCGACCTTAATATCTCCACTACTGATAAGCTATTGAGCAACTGGAGTTGGGCCTGAGGGATTTCTCCGTTATAATAAAAAAGGAATAAAAAACAGAGAAACTTACATAAATCCCTGAAGCTTTAAGTGATATTACATAAAATTTTGATTATTTTGCTAATTACATTTTATTTCGATTTTTTAAAATAGTGATACATATGTTAAGCGGTGATACATACAAAAAACTGATACATTTGAAATCGGTCAGTTCTTTATTTAAAGAAGTAATGGATTTTCTCTGATTTCAACAACGCAAATCACTCCAAAACTGTTACAAGCGTTAAAAATGCAATTCCAGTCGACAAGAGCTCAAAATTGAAGCAATCCAAAAATTTTCAAACAAACCAGATTACATACTCAATTTTTTTGAATTGGGGAAAAAAATCAATCTTCCTTCTTAATTTTCTAACTAACTTCAATGGAACTCGTAACTGTTTTATTGCGTCATTCTAAGGAATGGGTTTCAGAAACTAGGTACGATAACTATTGAGTAGACAGCATTATAATTCATGAAAAAATGTCGTACCGCAATTTAATGGACACTATATTAATTCAATTGAAAATTGACGTATCTTTGAAAAGAATTCATGACAAATATGTTG
Organism: Capsicum annuum; assembly: GCF_002878395.1. NCBI lineage: Eukaryota > Viridiplantae > Streptophyta > Magnoliopsida > Solanales > Solanaceae > Capsicum > Capsicum annuum. The sequence goes on along the minus strand of NC_061111.1, from coordinate 212,989,460 downwards.
TTCAAGGAAATTCATCAGCATTGGAGATTCATAATGATATGGCTATGAAACTTTTTCTTTAGATTTTGAAACAGAAAACTATATTCGGAAAGTATCCATTGTGTATTACGACGAGTGATATTGTAATTGACAGTGATGATTTCGACGCGGATGATATGGCAATTGAGTGCTATGATATTATTGAGCTGTCTGAACTTGTTGTAGCTATAGTTGGTAACGTTGAATCTCTGTCAGTTGTTGATATGGGTGGTGAACAATTAATAAGTGATTGCTATAACGGTGTTGTAAAGGTGAAGCAAAAGTATAAAAACAAAGCTACTCTTGTATCGGTAATGTTTAACTATGCAATCAAGCACAGGTTCTATTTCAGAGCTGAGAGATTTGACAAACAGATGCTTGATTTTATTTTTTCAATGTTAATTTTTGATTTAATTCGCAATTGATACATCTGAAATTTTTAGTGATACATTTGCATAATTTGCACAGAATTGTGTTGAAGTGTGGATTTGGATATTGTTTATTGTAATACGTGATTCATATAAAAACTTGCTTACTGTGAATTGTGGTGTTTTTGGATAACGCATAACCAGTTGTAAGGTGATTCATAAGAATGATACATTTGTTATAATTATATTTTTAAAATAGTGATTCATATGATAGATGGTGTTATTGTGTCAGAAAAAATAGTGATACATTTAATCCGAGTTTAATAACGCATGACAACTATAGTTTGATTCATTTGAATGATAGGTTGTGATCATTATAATTGATAAATGGTAATTTATATGGTAACGCTTAACAATGTTTGTGGTTTTATAGAGTAAAAGTGATTCATATGCATGATACATATGTCATTATTTTTTTGTTAAATGGTGATTCATATAATAAAATATTAACGAAACTTCATATTTGTGATACATTTTATTGGGGTTTATTTCAATTATGTCTTGCTTTGCAAATCTCCTGTATATAGTTGGTTATTCAAGGCGTCATGTAAGCTTGTGTAAGATCCCGTAAAGTCCTAGCCCATTTCAGTCCTTTAAAGCATGTCAAAAGAGGTCCCAGACTTAGAAAAATTTTAGTTAAGTGTTGACACTTAGTCTTATTTTTGGTCTAGTAATTTTAATGGCATCATTCACGATCTTTCCGGCCTTAGATTATCGATTTTTTAAATTGATTCATGATCAGGGTTATCTATAGGTCATCTCGGGTGAGTTTTAGAATTTTCGGACATCGTTTGAGTCATTTTTGGATGACCAAAATAGCAAGCCAACGCGATCAGAACGCGTCGCATTGGCTATCGCGTCATCACCATCGACCCAACGCGGCGGTAATCGTGTTGATACCATCGACGCGGCGCAGCGCCTATCGCATCACTGGGCATTTTTAAGCTCTTTTAATCCTGATTCCAAAGGGGTATTTCAGTCTTTTCCCCTCACTTTAACACGGGATTTAGGTCCCAAAACAACATTTTTCCTTATTTATCACAATTCTCTCAAAAATCAAAAGCATTCCCTTCAAGAACAAACCTTAGCCCCCTTAACTTTCAAGTTCAATTTACAAGAAACCCCTCAATAACTTCCAAGAATTCGTTAATCAAGGTATGTTTAGGTGTTCATCCTTGGGTTCCTTCTACCCTTGGAGTTCAAGAATCCTTTTTCAAGCACTTAGATTATGATTTAGATTCTTGAATAGAACTATGTTCATGTATGTGACGTTGTGTGGTTTTCAAGTCAAAAATAATTTGAGTTTCATGTAAATTAACTAGAATGCATGTTGAATTATGTAACCCCTATGTTTAATCTTTGAATTTTGGTGTTGAATGTGGTAGTCGTGATATTCATATATTGCTCATTCTCATGTATAACATTTATATATCCTAGGTGTTTGACAAAATGTCTATGTGACGGAATTATGCATGATAACCTATGTGTGATGCTTTTAGAGTTAAGATATGATTTAATTATCTATGCTATCGAGTCCTGGGGGTATTGAATACTCAAAATTTAGTTATTTTCTAGTCTCCAGTCGGAATAGAAGGATTCTGTAATGTAATACCCCGTACCTTTTCCTAGCTTAAAATTATTTAAAAAATGTTAGAAACTTTATTTGAAAGATGAATCCACTTTTGTACACGTGGTATTTTTAAGATTTTCACTTTTTGTCATGTGAGAAATTCAATAAGCTTTCCATCGATATAAAATTTGCCTAAATCTGATAACCAGATAAGAAGTTATGACTATTTCAAGTTTCCATCGTAAAACAACGCCATATTGGTCAGTGGCGCGCAACGCCATAAGCTAAAATGGCAATTGTCCTTTTCCAGTGTCTCAGCGTGATTTCCTCCATTTCGTGCCAAAGTTCCAGGTCGCAAAATAAGGGGCAATGCGATGACTCCGCTTCGCGCCATCCCTCAGTTTACCAATTGTCAAATTCTTATGACACGGCGCGATAGCACCGCGTCACGCCAGAGGTCCAATTCGGGAAATTTTTACTGAAATTACAAGACACGTTCAGGGTTAAAAGGGTCAATTTTTCACCCATATTTAAGCTCTTTAACACGTGATTCAGCCTTTTTTCACCCAAAATACACTCTCTTCTCGCAAAAACCTCTCAAGAACAACCTAGGGCTTTTCATAGAAGATTCAAAATCAAGAATTTCCTTCATCAATCTTCATGTATTTACGAACCAAGGTATACATAGTGTTCATTCACGAACTCCTTTCGTCCATGAAGCCCAAGAATCCCTTTTCTAAATTCAAGTTTATGAATTTTCTTATGAATTTCATGATTGGGCTGCTCTTATTCATGTGGATAATGGAAAATTGAATTCTACTCCATGTTGGGTATAAATTCTATGTGGGTTAAATTATTATAGATATAGATTCATGCAAACCTATAACTAAACCCTTGAATGATGAAATTAGAATTGAACCATGATGTTTAATTATTGTACAATGATGTTTATATGTACCATGCCTACAATATGTTTGATTAAATGCCTAGATGAAGGAAAAGAGCCTAACTAGCATGATACCATGAAAACCCCATGTATGTACAAGTTATGCCTATCACATGTTTTGATGAAATGCTTCTATAAATGTATTATGGATTATGATGTTAATTAAATGTTCAAGTAAGTTATGCTTGGTCAGTTTCCAAGTTATGCTTGGTCAGTTTCCTTCCATCGAGTCCTGGGGGTACTCGTACCCGAAACATTAGTTGTGTGCCTAGAGTCATGTCATGTTTTCACGATACTCTCATTCAAGATATGAATCCTTAGACTTCAGACAATCTTATGACTTAGGAAATCTTCATGATCTCATGAAATCAGTCAGTTGTCAGATATCAGTAGTATTCCGTCAGTCAACGAAATTTAGTAACTCAGCCCATGTTCAGTTCAGTAAATCATGGTCAAAGTCTATTCAGATTAGAGCAGGAATTAGCACTGAGTGAACCCAAGGATGGGAACACACACTATCAGATAAGGGTATGATTCTTAGGAGTCATCCTTGTGTTTCAGAACTATGTAGCTAGCATAGGTTGAGAAATCAACACTGTCTGATAAGGGTTGACGGGGTGGATAAGCACTGTCAAATAAGAGCCCCACCGTTCTCTTTTGGGGACACTATCAGATGAGAGTCACCCACAACTTGTCCTTACTAGTGGCGCGATATTGACACCCTTTCCAATTGGGGTTACAGATTGGACCCTAACTCAGTCATAATGGCCTATTAGAGGCATGTCGGTTAGATAACTATTTCCCACAGTTTCATGTTACAAAATCAGGACTGTCAGACACAGTCAGTTAGTCTCAGTAATAGAACTTAGATAGTTCTTCAGATTTCAGGATTGTTAGATACAGTCAACTCAGATACAGTATGAGACTCAGCTAGTTCCATTAGATTCAGGATTGTTAGATACAATCACTCATGTTATAAGTTATATCAGTTATCAGTATGTCATGTTATCAGTATTCAGATTTAGTAATCATGTTATCACGGTATCAGTCTGCTATTGTTATTGTTCATGCATATGAACCCCATGCATTCAGCCCACCTCACATGCATATCAGTACATTCAAAGTGCTAACACATTTGCGCTATGGTGTCTTATACCATAGGTTCAGAGACACCAGCTCTAGAGCATCAGTAGATTCCAGTCTCAACTGTCAAAGTTTGCAGTGAGTCCTCATCTTTTGAGGATATGATCATTATTTTACTATCTCAGTAATTATTTTATTAGTTGGAGTTAGTTGGAGACATGCCCCATCAACTCCTTATTCAAACAGTCACATTTTAGAGGCTTTTCAGACTACAGTATGTTCAGATAGCTTATTTCAGTTGTTTTTGATAGTTCATACCCCTCCCAGATGTTACGTTTTTATCAAATACTATGTCTCAGTTTTGAACCTTATGGCTTTTCAGTTCATGTTTCTGCATTATAAAGTATTTTATGCAGTATACAGGTATAAATATCAGTCATGAGTTAGCTTATGGTCCTTCGGGGTCATGAGTACCGTGTAGCATTTTGGGTATCAAATTTCGGGCGTTACATGTAGTATCCCAAACAGTAACATACGGTCAGTCAACAGAATCAGTGTGAGTTCAGTCAAGCCTAGTACAGTCTAGTGATCAGTTCAGTGTCGATTCAGTTGGGAGTAGGATTCAGCACCGAGCGAACCCAGAGATGAGGGTATTCCTATCAGCAGAGGGTTTGACCCTTAGTAGCAGTCCCTGCGTTACAAAACTACGTAGCCAGCATAGGGTAAATCGTCTTTCTACCAGACTAGTATTGACGTAACCATATACATTTCATGAGTTTTCCTGCCAGATTAGGGTTGACCCAGCCCTTGTTAGCAACCCATGGCACAGTGCTAACACCCTTTCAACTGGGGTTACAGGTTGGACCCCATATCTGTCTATAATCGGGGTATATTAGTTAGATGATAACTCCCACAGTTACAGTTTCAGTTTTCAGTATTCAGTAATTAGTATCCAGTATTCAGTACAGAACTCAGTTCAGTTCTACACGATTATGACTTACGATTATCAGTTATTCAGTTATTAGAAACTCAGTACTTTAGCTTCAGACTAATTCAGACAGACGATATATATTTGGTATTGCATGTTCAATACTTACAGTATTCCCAGTCTTGTATATACTCTCATCCAGTTATTTCATGATATTTAGTTATTATTCTTATGCACGTGAACCCATACATATCAGTCTAACCTCACCTAGCATACCAGTACATTCAAAGAACTAATGCATACTTTTTCTTTGCGTTATGATGTCTCATATCATAAATTCGGATGCTCAGGTTCCTGATCGTACTTAGTCAGATTTAGTTGATCAGCTGCAATTACAGTAGTGAGTCCTCATCCATCGAGGGCATGACACTTATTTAGTCATTTTGTTAATTGTAGTATTTTAGTTACTTTCAGACAACAATTGTAAGTTAGTTGGGGCCTGTCCCATCAACTCGTTTATTTCAAATATTAGAGGCTTTCAGACACTATTAGTTAGCAGTTATTCTACAGATGTATTCAGTATTGATTTCAGTTTTATGAACCTTATGGCATTTTCAATTTTACTTTCGTACATGTTTTCATGATTATTACTCAGTGCTCACAGCAGGTACTAATCATGGGTTACCTTATGGTCCTTCGAGACTATAAGCACCGTGTGATGCCGAGGGTATAGTCTCAGGGCATTACAATTTGGTACTGATATATTCACAGTACGTACTTTCAATGATGAACACACCTTTTCATTAATGGACAGAGTTTTTGAGCAGCTGTATGCAACAATTACTTTTGTAGCTGGAATAATAGCTCCAAAGTTATTGAACCATAAAAGAATAATTACCCTAAGTGACATTATTGAAGATATAAAAAGAGAACTTGGTTTGGAAATAGATTACATGAAGGCGTGGCATGCTAAAGAACGTGCTTTAAAGAAATTGAGAGGGCGACCAGCAGACGGATATAAGAAAATGCCTTCCTACGTATACATGTTGAATTCTGTTTATCTCAATTCACATATAAGGAAGCATAAGTCTCCAGATAATCAGTTCATGTATCTATTCGTAGCACTACATCCTTTTATTAGGGGATTTGAGTATTGTAGGCTTGTTGTGGTAGTAGACGGATGTCACAAGAGTGGACCATATAAGGGAACATTCATTTCAGCTAGCACACCAATTTTCACTAAAACCTAAAGTGGTGTAATCAAAATTGCCCGAAGTAAAATTCAAAACTTGATTACTAGAAGGAGTACCTTTGTGTTTCAATTTGTGAAATCCCCAAGCTGAATGAGGGTGAATCATCATTAGCCATTGAAGATCAAACAAATTAACATAAAATAATTTAAAGCATATATGGATATTAACTTGTCTTGTTAAAACCAACTTCAAACTCACATAAACAAACAACTAACCTCTTTGAAGTAGTTTACAAATTTTAAAATTTAATGCTGAAAGCTTACGATTCAAATCAGTTGAAGTAGTGGAGAAGAAAGTTAACACAAAATCTGCAAATATGGAAGAAATTTTAGGGGAGGAATTTGTGGAACAAAAATAGATGTGGATCTTAGATGAGAGAGGCGTGAATAGAGAAGAGAAAACAAGGTGTACAATTTACAGCAAATGTATCACCAGTAAAGATACAAAAGGGGATTTTGTATAATTTTTAAAATAGTAAGAGATATTTGGTAATATGATGCTTTAAGTTTGGGATTTGTGTAATTTTGTCTAAAGTAAATTCAAACATATCAAACTTCAAAGCATGCGCACATGCAATCCAAACTATCCATTTAATAAAAGTTTTTTTTAAAAGAATATATAATTTATTTTTAATATACTATTAAAAAATAATCGCGTGGAAGAAAATTGCTTTCCCATTTTAATAAAAGGTATTGTTATTTTTTTTATATTAGTCATTAGAAAATGAAAATTCTTATAATCAACTTCAACTTATTTGTAATGATTATTGTCAAAAAGTAATTTCTTCTTGTCAATCAGATATTTTTGATCTTTGAAATATAAATAAAATCTTATTTGTGTGAGATCATATTTTTTTTAGAATAACTTGCTAGTAGAAGGATCTAGATTAGATCATATATATATAAATACAAATTTACTACATAACTATAAATATCTAACTATGAACTTAATTATTATTAGTAGTATTAGTATTAACTTGAGGAATTTGATTCTTCTCTACTCCTTTTCTCTCCATTTTTTTAAGTTGTCCCTTAGATTTATGATATTTATCTTATTTAAGTATTAATGGTATGGATTTTTAAGTAATCAAGTGTCTTAATCATGGTTAAAAAAGGAAAAATTTTAAAAGTAGCAACTCTGTAGTCTTAATTATAACTTTTATAGTAATAGTTTCATCATTACGAAAAATAATAAATTGTATTTTGTATTTAAGTAAAATGTTGCTATATAAATACATATACAAATTGAATAGTAATTTCTATTTTAACTCCTCATCAGATAGAGTTAAATAAGGGAAGTAACCGTCCTTAATTAATGTTACATTTAATTATAAAGATTCTTTTTTCCTAATATGACTCTTCTATTCTCTTCTTTTTTTATCTTTTTCATTTTTTTCTTTTTTTAAAATTTTTTGTTTTTTTATTTTTTTTTCCATTCTCATATTTTTCTTTTTCTTTTCCTATTTTCATTTCTTTTTTTATCATTTTATTTTTTAATTTTGATTTCTTGTTCTTTTTCTTTTTTTCTTTCCACTTTATTTTGACTTTTCTATTTCTCTTCTTTTTTCATATTTTTTCTTTATTTTTGTTCTTTTTCGTTTTCTTGTTTTTTTTCCTTTCTCATATTTTCTTTTTCTTTTTCTATTTTTATTTTCTTCTTCTTCTTTTTGGTTTTGTTTTTACACTTATTTTTCTAACTTTTATTTCTCTTTTTTTTTACTTTGGATTTTTCTTTTTTTCCTTTTCTATTTTTTTTTCATTTTTTTACTCTTTTATTTCTTGCTTTTATTTTTAAAAGACACATATTTATATCGCATATACATATTCAAAAAATATACAAAATACATAGACATAAAGATCTGCGTATGTATTTACAGTACAAAACATACATATATATCTACATATGTATTTACAGAAATACATATTTGACTCATATGTATTTATAAACATATAAGACACAAAATCTCAATAACAAAAAGTAACATAATACATTTGCCTAATTGCTCTTGAACTATACATTTCTTTTTCATGATGTAGACATCAAAATTATTATTATGACGAAAAATATGCACCATCCATAAATACATATGCATTAATCATAAATACATATGCGTTATTCATAAATAGATATGAATAACTGGATAAATACATATGGATTTCTGAAAAAATACATATGCATTAGTCATAAATACATATGCACACTGAAAAAGTACATTTGTATTATTCATAAATACATATGCATCTATAAAAAATCTAAGTAGAACTAAAAATATTATTTCAAATCAATAAATATAGAACGCAGCCCTATAAAAACATATGAATAACTAGAAAATACATATGTATTATCCAAAAATACATATACATATGTGAAAAATACATATACATTAGTCATAAATACATATATAATCTGGTAAAATACATATGTATTATTCATAAGTATATATGCATAACTGAAAAATACATATGCATTACTCATAAATATACATGCACAACTGAAAAAATACATATTCTTTCTATTCGTTTAACTTCCTCTTTTTCACGTATTTTTGCACTTTTTGAGATTTTGGAGATGAAGGTTTTCTCAATGTTTTTTGTTTCATGATTTTCTCAATATTTTTCGGCTCGTTACAATGCTTCGATCTCACCTCTTCTGTGCCAACTTTTCTGTTCAACTGAATAGGAGTAGAAATCAACTTAATACAAAACTCCATAATCTTTCAACAAAAAGAATAATCATAAAATCCATCAAATAACATAGAAAAAGTTACAGTAGACCTCCATCAAATAACGTATCCCTTCATTATAGTAGACCTCCACAATCTTTCAACCAAAAAAAATCACAAAATCCCCCCCAAAAAATGAAGAAGACGGATGAGGAAAAAAATATGAAAAAATAAAAAAATATATAAATTATATGAAAAGATAACATGCAAATACTGTAAATATCAACTTACTTTATTTGATGGATCACAATTTATTTTAAAAAAGAAAGAAATTGAAAAATGTGCAGTGAAGTATGAGAGGGAATAGAAAAAAGTGTAGTGAAATATGAGATGAAATTGAAAAAAATGAAGTGAAATATGGGAGGAAATTGAAAAAAGTGGAGTGAAAATAGGGAAAGGTAAAAAAGAGGATGAAACTCACGCCCTTTCAATATAATCGTTAAAATATTATTACTTTTATTATAACTTGTAGTTTTGAGAAAGTGTTGCTATTTATTGTAATTAAGATATTAAGTATGCTAGTTTCTGTAATTTTTTCTTTAAAAAAATGGAAAAAGGACACTCTATAACACTTTTAAAAATAAATAGCCCAAGTTTGAAAACTTTTCAAAAAGTGGTCAATCGGATATACTATTTTTGCTTTATACCCATTTCTTAATTTGGGTCATTTTGGCCTACGTAGTTCATTTACAGTTCATATACAATACTGATACAGTCTATATACAATACCGATACAATATTCAACTTGGGCAATTCGACCCTTTTAAAAATATTTCAATTTTTTTTGTTATAAATTTTTTAACTTATCAAATATTCTTTTTTTTATTGTTTAGAAATAATAATTAAATCATATAAAAATGATATAATTTTTAAATAGAATATGTATCTACATAAGATATATGTATAGAAATTGTATAGTTCTATCAAATATTTATATGTATAAAATATATATAAAAAATGTATAGAAAGTGTATGAAAATTATATAATTGTTGTATAAAACGTGTAAAAAAAATATACAACTATTGTATAAATTGTGTATCAAAGCTGTATAATTTTTGTATAGAATATTTATATGTATAAGATATGTATAGAAACTGTGTAGAAGGTGTGTAGAAACAGTATAGAACAAGCCAGTAAATTGAAATGGCTAGAAAGTAGAATTTAAATTTCATGGTCAATTTTATGGAAATAGTTTAATTTAAAATGTCGTTTCTATCTTTTCCCCTAAAAAAATATATACTACTGTCATTTAAGTCTCTTTAAGTTTATCCCATTTTAATTTTTTTTTACAAAAAACATCTCACAGTTTTTTAGTACCACAATAAATGATTTTCATTAGTTACACATAACTTATTTTTTGTATTCATAACTTTTTTTAGAAAATTCTTTGTAGTCTAAATTTCTGCCAATTCAAATCAACATTTAAATAAGTTATTTTACGAAAAATAAATTGTGAATCATAAAATAAAATTTTCAGCATTTAGATATTAAATAAAAAATATTGAAAATTACTTTGCCATCAAAAATATCAAAGAAATATAAAATGATTTTTTTGTAAGATAAATTTTTTTAAAAAATAGATATAATATTTTATCTTTAAAAAAAAAATATTTCTAAATCTAAACAGTAAGTCGTAACTCATCTATAATCTATCTATAATCTATAATATATTAAAAGTGTGAAGGCCTTAGAAATGTTGTTTGAACTTTTTGCCCTTTATTAAAAGCCTTTCTTTTAGACAAAATCGTCTTTTCACTATTTTTTCTTAATAGTTAAGAGTAAAAAATTAATTAAATATATTTATGATAATATTTAAGAGTTTAAAATTAATTAACTATATTTATGGTAAAACTTTTTCCTTGTTAGAAATCAAAATTAATGACAACTAATACATTTTTCATTAGTATATGAATTCTAAATCAACTAAATTTGATTTTGATAAGATTTGAAAAATCTAGAAATAAATATAAAAGCGTTAGAATAAGAAAAATTTAAGAAGTACAAAAAAATTTAAAGTTTTAAGTACGTAATAGAAATGTAATCGATGATTTTATAAAGATTTGACTTTAAAAACAAAGAAAGATTTTAAATAAAGAAAAAAAAAAGAAAAGTATTTGTACCACAAATATGGTTCAAATTGATGCGTTTCTCTTAGCCTCTGGCAACGAAAAGAGGTACTACATATCAAACGCAAAAGTGAGAATCAATCAGCCACTTAAAACTTCTGGTGGTAAAATATGTATGTGTTTATACTAAAATATATATTTATGTTTATATTATCATATTAACGTGTGAAGAAACTTTGAAAAGTGATTGAACTTTTTATAATTCATTAAAAATCTCCACAATAAATAAAATTATTTAATTTTAAATAATCAAACGATACACGTGCGATTAAACTAATTGTAATAAAACTATTGAAGAAATCATTTTACATGAAAAGTTTAATGTTTTTAATTGAAGTAATTTCATTCGGTATCAAAATTTTGAAAAATGGATAATTTTTTACCAAAATTGAAAAACTTAAATTCCAACATCTCTTCTTTTAATCGTGATTTATTAGTAACTTTTTTGGTCAAGAAAATTAATTAATTTAGACTTTTGATATTTAAATAGCATAGATGTCACACATTTAAATAAGAATTTAAGTTTGGTGCATTATCGGTGTATTTTTTTTACACTAATAGGTAACTTTTATTTGTTGTAGCAGGTCATCCATTTCTAGGTAAAAATATAAAAATGAATGACCTGCCACAACAGGTAAAAGTCACATGATGATATAAAAAAAATATATACCAATAGTGCATCAAACTTAAACTCAATAAAAAAAACTTAGAAAAAACGAAGATAAAAGAGAAATAGAGAGTTGCTAAATCCTAACTTGAGACTGCTATAAAAACTCAATTAAACTTACAAGTGGCAACAAGTCCTTTCTTGATGATTGAAACGAACATCAACATTTCTGGCAAGCAATTGATAATGACTTTCATGATTCTTCTCCCTTGGCAGGACTACAATTAGAAATAATACGTTGGTGTTTCGTAATCCACTTGTAACTACCCTTCAAACACGTTAGTTCATCTATCTCATTTTATATGTTACTTTTCAATTACATGAAATTTAAAAAATAAGTAAGATTTTGTAAAGTTTACTAAATTATTATTTTTAGAAAAGTAAAAAAAATACTATCTTTAAGTGGGACCAATAATGCTAAAAAAGAAATTTATCTTTAGATAGTTATCGAATAAAAAAAAATAATATTTTTTTTTCATAACGGATTTAAAAAACTGGTGTGTCATATAAAATAGGGGACCAATCAAATACATTACTTTCTTAGCCTATTTTAAATTTTTAATTATTGCACTTACTAAAACAAATGATTATCTTAAAAAATTAAGATTAATCAATTATTAGTTATTATTGTTACTCCAAGTTAACAAATGTGGAAAAAGTAACATAATAAAAAAATATTAACTGATGATTAATAATAATTTAATTACTAATATTTTAAAAAAGGAACCTATAAAAGAAAAAAAATAGTAAGTTAAAAAGATTGAAGGGAATATTCTTTTCTTTCCCCTCGAAGAATCGTGTAGTCTGTCTTTCGACAAAACAAGAATCATGAAGTCTGAAAGTTGAAAAAGCGGCAAACGTTATTCTTAAAAATAAATTTTATTTTCAAGATCAAAATAAAAAATATTTTATAGAAGCAAAATCAAATTAAAGCTAGGATTTTTGAGAATTAACACAATTTTCTCTAAGGAGGAGTAGTTTAAAGAAATATCCAAACGTAGAAACCTCTTATAATTAATCTTCCGATTTAGATTTTTCAATAATCTTGATGATTTATTTATTTCTTCCGATTTAATTTGTTTTTTTTTTTTTAATTTTAATTTGACATAAAAGTTTAAGAAAATAAATAACACCATTAAATATTGCGATTATAAACTAAAAATTTTGACGAAAAGAGATTTTTCTTTAGATCCTTATACTCATTATGCATAACATTAAATATAATCAGTGTTCAATTTATCAAGATCTCAAATTAATGATGGGGTTTGTTTGGTACCTCCTAAATAGCCGTTCAAATTGGATTAAACCCTTTGTTAGGCTATGATTTACTAATAGTCTGATTGATCAAGTTTTTAAAATCAATTTATTTTAAGAAATGTATTTGTCAAAAGTGTTTTTTAAAAAAGTATTTTTGATGAGAAACAATTTGTGTTTGATCAATAAATTTAAAAAATACTTTTGAACAACAATTAGTGTTTAGCCAAATTTTTAAAATTATTTATAAGTATATTTTTTGAAAAGTGTTTTTAGAAAAAACCCTACTTTTTTTAACTTATGAAAAATTATTTATTCTACAAGCATTTATTTTATTTTATATGCTTGGCCAAACATCTCAATTTTTTTAGAATAAACACTTTTGAAAAAAAAAATAAGCACTTTTTTTTAAAAAATAAGCTTGACCAACCAGTCAACTAAATCGATAATTATGCATCCACTTTCCAGAGACTGAAAAAGTATTATGCCTTTCTGAAAAAGTAACTTACAAAGTACCCGAGCCGAATGGCTAATTACTCATTTGCGCAACTGGAAAAAGGCCGAAGGGATCTTTACCTATTGATTTGCTTAGACTTAGGGGTGGGCATAAATACCAAAAAATCGAAATATCGAATCGAATTGAATTGTTTCTGTTTTTCGATTTTGATTTTTTGATTTTTCGGTTCGATTTTGATTTATTTTTTTATAAATTCGATATTTCTGTTCAATTTTCATTTGTGGGTTGACGTAATTTGATTTTTTATTTAAATCGAAATTAATCAAAATTTTATATATATATATATATATTTATTATTTAATATTTATAATATCTAAGCCCATTAACTATTTAGACTTTAGCTATAACCCATTATTGCCTATAATCCCTTAAAATTACCTGGTAGCTGAAACTGTATATAACATAAATCCTCGTTTATTCAGAATGAAAACCTGCAGTAATTAGCCTGTTGTATTTGAGGCGTTGGAACATTTTTAGTTGGCTAAATCCACTTATGCATTTGGTAATCTTACAAAATTTAACTAGCAGCAATGGAAAAGAAGACATGATAAGGTGTTTGTTAAATGAAAGACAAATATTGACATTCTATATGATCTTATATATGCGGCTGACATTACAGACTCTCAAATCATCCTCCTTCAGCAAGCACTTAGATTTAAGTTGATGAACAAATTTTTTAATCTTAAAAAATAATTTAATTTATAAATAGAATTTAGCTTAGCTTCAAAATTAAAAAATCAAAATTATATTACCGTAATCAAATCAAACCGAATTGACATAAATCGAATCAAACCAAACTAATTAGGTTTGTTTTTTGATACACATAATTTCAACATCTTGAAAAAAAAAAATCAAAATCAAACCGAAATACTGAACGCCCACTCCTACTTAGACACAGTCATATACTTTGTTCGGAAAAAAAAAAAGGATGAAAGAAAGGTAAGGCTTGCTTTACGCCGGATCCAATTAAAATGTATCAATTTTTAAAAAATTTATAATTTTAAATATATTACCTGGAAATGTTGTCAAAATAAGAAGAAAAAAAAATTCTTTAAACAGATTAAAAGAAAATAAGATGATTAAATTAAAATGGAAAAATATTTGTTTCATGTAAATTCTGGATCCCACATTAATAATGGGGCAGGAAGGGGGAGGGACACGTGAGCTGTGTTAGGCGTGTAGATCCGGAGAATCGCAGCAAGAGTGACGTATACTTTTGGCACGCTTTAATTAACTAATCTCATAGAATGTAGGGTGAAAGGGAAATTGACGTAAATATTTGCGCATCAAAATAATAGGTTATGAACACATATTTTTATATATTTATATAATATATAGTTAATTTTTTATATATTTAATTAATAGTTATATTTTTTTTGATAAACTGATTAAATATATTAATATCCCTTATTTTGTAATAGTATTAGATTACATTTTGTGTTTTCGGTATTAATTATTTTGAAATTAATTTTATCATAATTCATTATTATTCTTATTCATAGTTTAAGAATCAACTATCTTGAAATGAATAATCAAATGATAAAAATATCCTTCTATTCTTCTTTCAAAATTCTTTAAGAACAATGTAATTAAAATTAAAATTCAATGTTTATTTAAATTTATCTATTACTACTTACAACAACCACATATATAATATAATCTCATAAGATAATGTCTGAGGAGGATAAAATATACGAACTAGTACCACTATCTTAAAATTTATTAATGCAATAAAATTTCAAAAATATTTTATATTACATTGTATACATCTCATTTTATTTTAATAAATTTCTAATCAATAAGATATACTCACTAAATTAACTTATTATTTATTCCTCAGGTATAACTGATTTTTCATCAAAGGGACAGCTTAGAATTAGTTGGAGTTGGAGGGATCAAAGATGCATAAAGTGTCGTTATCAAAGGAGTTTTGGAATCTTATGCATCACATGGATTGAGGATTCTGAGTATCTTCTCAAATTCTTATCAAGACATTTGTATTATATTACGTATAACTTATTTTTTTAATAAATTGAAAAAAATTATATATATAATGTAAGTAGCAGTACAGACTAAGGGATATCACCGCTAGGACAGGTCCTAATATATAGTAGCAGAATTACCACAAAAAGAAATAACATTATTTTTACTAGGCTTAGCATTACTACTAATAGCAAAAGACACAAATTGATTTTCTAAACAAAGTAGCTTATTACACATAGACCATGACACCAATCATTTACATAGGAACTAACCCAAAATATATGGTGCAGAGAGGTCCAAATATATACGTATATATCATTTTTTATAAAAAATTATTTGTCTATATATTAATGTCTTTTTTAAATTGTAAAATTGTCATAAAATGTATGCAATAATATATCCATGTATTCTCATAAAATAAATTTAAGGAGAATAAAGTATACGTAATTCATGTCAATATTTTAGATTTGAGTAAAGAGAATGTTTCAGATAAATCTCCGACTCAAGATAAATAAAGTCATTACATGTATAGACAACATGAATTCCACTACAATGAGAAATTAATTACTTCATATGCCATATCTTTTTAATATCACGCAAAATCTCATAAAATTACTAGTCATTATATTATTATTTTTGTTCAGATACATTATGTTGCCGATACATGATGTATAATATTAAATATATTTCAACTATTATGCCCATAATTATACCATGATACGTAAATTTTTAGGTTGGTTGTTCTGTATAATAACTTCAATTAATTTAAGATACATGAGTTAACTCAGGACATACCATCTCGCGCACAAATTTTTCGAATACACTACTTTTCGAATACATAATTCTTTGAATTACTTTCGAATACATATAAAATATGAGATACAACCATCTCTCTATAATGTCACCTCGATATAACGATATTTCACTATAACAACTAGATTTTCTTCAAAATTGATTTTTCATATTATATTTTACTTCTCTATAACGACATTCTACCTATAAGGACAATGGCGTTGATTATAGCGGTACATTCATTGTAAAAATACCTCTCTATAACAACATACTCAATATTATGTAATATTATTTTGTAAGAAATATACTATGTATAAAATAAAATACCAACATATTTATTGTAATAATTTCTAATGTCATGCACTCAATAAATTTAAAGTACAAATATTTAATTTAAAGGAGAAAATTATATTTAAACGGTGCTCATCAATTATTTCATAACTTCACGAGTAAAAAACTACTAATGCTTCCCCCACCTCCCCCCTTTTTTTAATATTCACGTTCTTCTAATTTGGCTTAACTTTATTTATAACAGCTAAATGAGATCTAAACGTCAAATATCAGTAGACATATATAACAATACTTCTCTGTAACAGCCATAAAATTTTCTAACAACTGTTGCCAGCATAAATTTTTTTAATTATATATTAAATATAATTAATAAAAGATCCGAGATATTACATAAATATAATAGAATTCTTAATGATGTAATATATTTTTTTCCTTATATTCTAAGTAACAATCACTACATGGATTAGTACCGTTCCGTGTTGTGCTCTCTCTTCTCCTACTTCCTTATCCTGTACTTTGGCGTTTGGCTTAAAAGAAAACAAGAAAAAAGGATTTACTATTGAAATGAAAAATGGTACTAGTTGGAACAGCTCTAAAGGACACTTTCTATTTTTAGCAACAAAACGTCCAAAAATTATAATACCTACTTCTTGTTTTACTTCCCTTTTGGTCGGTTTAAAAATATATTTCTTTCATAACTTGAAAGCTCTTTACTTTAAAGGGAAAAGAGTTAAATTTATTTTTTTTATTTTAAAAAATTAATTAAATATATTTTTTATTATATTTTGAGGTTAAATTTATTTTCGCTATCATATTTTGGAGTTAAATTTATCTTTTTATTTTAAAAAATTACCTAAAGATGTCGTTCATCATATTTTGGGACTAAATTTATCCTCAACACCATATTTTGAGATCAAAATTACTTTCGTTGTAATTATTTTTTCATATGTATCCTTTCTTTAATATAAAAGCTCAAATCAACATTAAATGTCCTATTTTTTAAAAATAAAATACACTTTAATTCTATTTTTTAAAAATAAAACACACTCTAATCTAAAGTTCGACCCGACTCGAGCCACAAAAAAGATAAAACACAAATATACCCTCCTCAATTTTGTTGATCAATATTTTTTTCAAAGAGATTAAACTACTGGATATTATCAGTGCACAACTCATGAAAAATGAATTTAAATCAGTGCAAATACAAAGAAATAAACCAGTCCCCCGCAGTGCAAAACTCATGAAAAATGACACTTAGTGCTCAGATACAACAGATTAGACACACTGGATATTTGTTTAGATAATTGAGTTAAGATGTCTCCTGATGTATCAATCGTGACATCTTAGTCTTTATATATAATTGGATCTCCACAAATTTTTATCATTTTATTTGCGCAGCAAAATTATCCACTAATTCTATAATCTTGATGCACATTGAATTGCATATCAAAATTTTAAAATTTGAA
>NC_061111.1:212959781-212968415 GCF_002878395.1 Capsicum annuum | reverse complement strand
CTCATTTTTCTCAAACTTTATTTTTATTTTTCCTCTCGTTTTTATTTTTCTCAATTTTTTTAATTCTTCGCTTTTTTCTTGATCTTTATTCTTTTTCTTTCATTTTTTTCTCAATCTTTTTTTTTTATTTCTCTATTTTGTTTGATCACTTTTTTCTTTTTTCTCAACTTCTATTATATTTTGCTAATAAATAAAAAATTAGATAATCCGCAAAGGGATTGTTTTTACATCAAAACAAATTTAAGGGCATGGATTGTTGTTACGAAGTTCTTTGAAAATTTTTGAGATAAATCGTGTCTCTAAGGCGAGAGTTGTAAAATATCTCATAAATAAGTGGTAGTGTCAACTCTTTCCCGTGGGGCATAATTTATTATTTGAAAGTCCTTGAGCTAAGTGTTGCCTCTAAGGCAAAAGTTGTAGAACATCCCATAAATGAAGACATAACGTGATAGTGTCAACTCTTGCCCGTGGGGCATAATTTATTATTTGAAAGTCCCTGAGCTAAGCCTTGCCTCTAAGACAAGAGTTGTAGAACATCTCATAAATGAAGACACAACGTGTTAGTGTCAACTCTTGCCCGTGGGGCATAATTTGTAGTATGAAAGTCTTTGAGTTAAGTCTTGCCTCGAAGGCAAGAGTTGTAGAACATCTCATAAATGAAGACATAACGTGGTAGTGTCAACTCTTGCCCGTAGGACATAATTTGTAATTTGAAAGTCCTTGAGCACAAGATTTGTAGAACATCTCATAAATGAATACATAACGTGGTAGTGTCAACTCTTACCCGTGGGGCATAATTTGTAGTTTGGAAGTCTTTGAGCTAAGTCTTGCCTCTAAGGCAAGAGTTGTTGAACATCTCATAAATGAAGACATAACGTGGTAGTGTCAACTCTTGCCCGTGGGGCATAATTTGTTGTTTGAAAGTCCTTGACTGCCTCTAAGGCAAGAGTTGTAGAACATCTCATAAATGAAGACATAACATGGTAGAGTCAACTCTTGCCCGTGAGGCATAATTTGTAGTTTGAAAGTCCTTGAGCTAATTAAGTTTTACCTCTAAGGCAATAGTTGTAGAACATCTCATAAATGAAAACATAACGTGGTAAAGTTAACTCTTGCCCGTGGGACATAGTTTGTAGTTTGTAAGTCTTTGAGCTAAGTTTTGCCTCTAAGCCAATAGTTGTAGAACATCTCATAAATAAAAACATAATATGATAGTGTCAACTCTTGCCCATGCAACGTAGCTTGTTGTTCGAAGTCATAAGTCTTGTCTTTATAATGTGATAGTGTCAACTCTTACTCATGAGATTTAACTTGAATGAAAGAAATAAAAGAAAAGAACAAAAATTATAAAAACTGCGAAAAAAGAGAAAATGAAGAAAAATATTAAAAACATAAAAATCAAAGAAAGTATAGAAGTTGAGAGAGAATAAGAAAAAAATAAAGGTTAATAAAAATACAAAAAATATTAAATAAAAATAAATGTCGAGAAAAATTTACAAATAAAAAAAGAAAAGAAAAGAAAAAATAAAAAAAATTAATTTTTTTTATTTTATAAAAGTAGACGTTGAGAGGTGTAAAGAAAAAAAATAAGGGTTGAGAGAAAATAAAAAGAATAAAAAAAAGAGGAAAGAAAAAAGAAAAAATAAAATAATATAAAAGAAAAAAGAAGTTGAGAGGAAAAAGGAAAAAAAAAGTTTTGAGCAAAATTAAAAAGGAAAAAATAAAAAATAAAAATCAAAGTAAAATTTAAAAGAGAAAAAAAAAATTGAAAGATATAAATATGGAGTTGTTATCCATTATGAGGATCATTTATGTAAGTTACTCTATTGATCAGGGACAATTTCGTCCAAAAAAATATTAATTAATAGGTAAAGGCTATTTTAATAAAGGCTTTTTTATTTGGAGCTAAAATTTGAAAGTCACCCCAATTTGAATCTATTTTTGAGATTCACCCTAATAACTAATATCCGTATAACTAATACATGTAATATTAATACCTGCCTAATCCTAACCAGTTACCAGACGACTCTTAATTACTTATTCCCCAAATTATTTCTCAAGAACTAAGAATAAACATCAATTAATTTGAATAATGTGGTAATATAATCATATCAATCATTTTCTTAGGGGGCGTGTAAAGTCCAAAATGAGCAAGTGAAGTGAACGGAGTGAGCATTCCTTACGGAAAGAACTTTTACAGCTCATTTTCACATTTTCTTGAACTACATTTTACCGGCTGAGGCACTTGCCATCTATTGCCTCAACGGTTGTAAACTTTCACAATCATCTGACTTATACATGACATAGCTAACAGATTTCAAGTATACATTTTACCAATGACATGCTCCTCACCGAACTCAAAATTGTTTCAACACAGTTTTGCAGCCAAAAGACGATGACATTACCTTTCATGGATATCCGCATAGAACAAAAGGCTCCACTGAACCAGCAGGTGATCCATGTATACTTGAAATCCTCCAAGGCTCCTATTCTTGCCAAGATCATACAACACGAGAAGCATTTTCTCCATGGGATAACTAAAAGTCATTTGTTAAAAAGCAATTACTGCTACCTGAGCTACCTACAGTGCAAGACACGTCATGAACGAGAAGTTTTACATTACGGGTGCCAAGAATGTCGAGTATTTCCGAACACTCATTCAAGTCTGCATCATTTACCAACATCACCCATTCCTCTTCATCATCAAGATATTGGAGCTGAAATGTCCCTGTC
Source organism: Capsicum annuum (assembly GCF_002878395.1). NCBI lineage: Eukaryota > Viridiplantae > Streptophyta > Magnoliopsida > Solanales > Solanaceae > Capsicum > Capsicum annuum. Next base: position 212,965,682 of record NC_061111.1, on the reverse strand, counting down.
TGCAGTTTGAACCTCTTGGCAACCTCTTCATAGAGTTGGAAGCATCCTGATGAAGGCTCAAATTTAAATCGGATTTTATCTTCCTTGTAAGTAGCTTTTACGGTAATTTGTGAACCACCATGCTCAACTGTTGTATGTTTTCTCTCACTAGAACTGCGGGAACTAAACGAACTGACATTTATCGTTGAATCGGACGTATTTGACGAATCTGTCATGCCTAAAGTACACACCTTGTTATGTTCCATAATACCATCATCTCCATCCTTTTCCGTACTTCCTTCCGTCTTTGTATTAGCCATTGAATCTGGGCATCGACTGATGAAATGGCAGCCAGAAGTGTCCAAATTTAAGCTGCCTTTGTTCAAACCACTACTCCATCCTTCTTTTGTATGGAAAGAGACCAGTGACACATTTCTAGGGTTGGTCCATTCCGGTTTTGAAGGCAAGGATGACCCTTCAACTAATGCAGCCAATTTGGAGCCATGACAAACTCCAGAGACTGAACTATTTGGTTTATCATCAACCCTGAAAGAGCTAGGACTGAAATGGTTTGACTCTGCTAGTTGGCTTCCATCCACGTGCAAGTTCTCTTCTATTTTCACCAGAGAGTTGTGGTTGTCAATGCACGAAGTTTGGAGCATAGACACGGCATCCTGCAAATGGGATTCAGGATTTTGGATCAAGACATCTTTGCAGGGAAAGACGACACTTTTCCGAGAGTCAAAATCTTGAAGGATAGAGCTTGCTGCAACTAGACCTCCGGTGACTGTATCAAACTTCAATCCTCCTTCTATCCCTTGGACTGATTTAAGCACTGTCTGTATCTTTACTAAAGAACGATTCACTTTGCTTATCTTCCGCGATGGCCATCTGGAGATCCCATATTGCCGACATATCCTTTTCAATGTAGTTGGACACACTACAAAACACATAACAAACTAATGTTATGACCATCTTTTACAAGATCATATAGTTTTGTGCTTCAACTTCAAACGGTTCTATGTGTACTATTCTTTTTAAATCGTAAAGAGTCTACACCCTTTGGTACTGTCACTTTTCTTTTAACCAAACTCTTCTTCTGTTGACCATTTGCTTTTAAACCATCATGTAGACTTCCACACACTACTACCAAATACATAGAATTTGAAGTTGAACTTGGCGCAAATAAGAATTAGAATATTTGACTCATGATGGGAGACTTTGGATGGGTTAGTAAGAGCCCCAAAATCATGTTAGAAGGCAAATAAAGGGGAACGTACTCAGTACGTGTATATTAGCCCCAATTGGGCCGACCTCAAAAATCTGATGACGTCCATAAAGTTTTTGCAAGGAATATCTACATCACAAATCACAACCCAATGGAATAGGACAGATACCCGACACAATAATACAATTTTCCAGACTGTCTAAATTAGTTGATTGTTTCCACATGGTGGAAGTGTACATTCTTACCACCAATGCATTTTGCAGCATCCTTGAGGCTCCCGGAGAAGTGTTGTTGAAGAACACTCAAGCTGACATGTTTCTCTGCTGCGCTTCTTTTTTTCCCTGTCTGTCTTTTTGATACACTCAGTGTCTACAGTATGAAATGCAATAACTTCAGTCTTGACAAACAAAAAGGATGAAATCAGACTTTAAAAACACATGGAAGGAACATAACTTGTCTAGGGGCACATAACCTAAGAGTTAGTGAAGCACAATTATCAAGAGCGCAAGACAATTGTTCACGAACATGCAAAACGGGAGAAAAAGAACAGGATACTCAAGCACGGTGTAAACGTAGAACAGTTAGTACACTCGTGTAGACCAATTTAAACATCATAAAACCAAGATTACATGCTCCACCAAAATAAGCTTGGGGAACATAGACTAGATGATAGAAGGAAGATACGTTGAGTGACATACCTGTTTGTGAGACCTATTAGCTTCTATTCCAGCCCTCTCTAAATCACATACATCTATAGGAGCTTTACTCAAATCTAAAGTGTTGTCTAATAACGATTGCTGAGAAATCCTCCTTGAAAAGTCAATTGGTGGTAAACTCAGAACAGATTCACTCTGTAACCCACACTTCTCACCCTCTTGTCCAACTAACTCCGCATCTGATAGTGTCCTTAGACTTCTGCAAATTCTCTGCATGGTGCGTGAGAGGTTATCCAAGAGAAGTTGTTGTTCGGTGCTTCCCTCTATATCGACAGGAAGAAAGAACTCTACTACGTAATCATCATCACCGGTGAGTGTACTACGTAATCTGATAGCCACTGCAGCATTTAGACCGAACTTTCGTGCATGATGAACAAGTGGATACTCACTTATATGATACTCTTTCACATCAAGGTAGAAGAACGGGTGGTTGGATTGGAGGGATTTCCCAACAATACCTTGTCCTTCCTCAAGATCATGTCCCATACATGCATGAAGAAATCCTTGCATCTCCTTGTCTTTCACATAACAAGCTATATTCTCAACATGTAATACCCTTTTTTCATCTGATCTCGCAATACTTCCTCTAGCATGCGCTCTTATGATATCATTGCCACCTTCTCTACAACTACGGGGAATCCATGTCAAAGCAAGAGGCAGCCTGTGAGCATGGCAAACCGCTCGCAGAACATCTTTTATCTCAGTTAAAGCAGCTCTTTGATTCTTGGAGATACTCTGAACAGAAGTAAATAAGGCGAGGGTATTAAAAGGGAATATTATATCAAGACAAAAAGATGGCCAGAGTTAATGCATAGATCACAGATGGGATTAAGATATGAATTATTACCTTGGATGAAAACCAAGGAGGTGTTGTGCTCCTTAAGTTTACTGCCTGCAAATGACCATACAATAAACTTAAACCATGTTTTCTTGAGGATAAATTAAAAAGGATTAAGAGATGCTCAAAAGGACAAACCACAAACAAGGCAAAAATAGAAAATAAAAGAGCACACAGAAACATTCCATTACTTTGCCATTCCATCAAATTCAGATAACCATAAAGCTGAGCTCCCTAAATGCACTGACAACCTATATAACTTCATGAGCATCACCAGAGAAAAAACTGACAAAACATTTTCCTTGCTGACAGGAAAGAGCTTAAGTACTGTACATCATGAGCATCACCACCATCAACAACAACATACCCAGTGAAATCCCACAAGTGAGGTCTGGGGAGGGTAAAGTGTGCGCACACCTTACCATTACCTTGTAGAGGTAGAGAGGCTGTTTCCGAATACCCTCGGTACATCATCAGCGTCACCAGAAGAAAAAAAGTGACAAGTTACCATATGATGTTTAGTCATACACTACATCGAAAGACAAATTAAACAACCAATTGTTGCAAAATTACATTTTTTCTTCTCAAGATACTAAATACCCATATCAAAGGCACTTAAAGGCAATAATTATGATCTAAAACTCATTCATTAATATGTAGTACGACTGATAGAATAAGAAAAAAAAAAGGCAAAAGCCTACTAGTCAGAAGTAATACTTGAAGCAAAGACTATTAGCCTGTTCATCAAGATTCTAAACAGGTTTCAAAAAATATTCTGAGGCAGATATTCTGAAGCAAATATTCAAAACAGCAAAGACTATTAGCCTGTTCATAAAATTCTTTCTTAGTGGTAAAGGTACTTATGGAACAGAAAAAAAAAAACAATAGAATATAAGAAGAAACCTGCAAAGCCTGGCAAACATGACTCATTTCCAAATCAAAATTTGGCATCTCCTTCATAGTGACTAGTTCTAATACAGCACAACACGGAGTATCATGTCCATCTTCCTCTAGAACTGGTAAAGCAATACACCCACGGACTTCATGGTCAACTGCATATTGTATGCGTAAATACTCAGCTTCCTTGTAGTACAAAATATTTGATGTCCATTCAGGTATTCTTGAAGTAAAAACGCGACCAGGAAGACCTGGACAAGATCCTGGTTTCATTTCCAAATCAAAAGTGAATTTCCTCGACACCTCTCGATATCCAGATAACACCTGATCAAGTAGAAACGGCTGTTCATAGGTGCTTAAAATGTACTGATCACCACTCTTCATCGGTATCCAAACCTGAGCCAAGATTCCCCCACCAGATGATTTTTTAAACAATTCTAATGCCTTGAGCATTCTCTCAGCAAGTGATTGACAAGGTGATTTCGGAATTATACAGTTCTGAACACTATCAGTAACATAATTCTGCTTCTTATCAACCAAATGATTCTGAGGAAACATAAAATTTTCCCTTCCACAAGGAAAAGTTTCAGTATTCTGTTCATAATAGTTCAATTCTTCAAATGGTTCATAGTTGATGGACATTGGATTAATCGGTGAAAATGCTGGATAAGAAGCAAACATTTGCTGTATCCCATGAGGGCTACTGCTGCACCAGCTAGCACATGTATCAAGATTCATAATCTCCATAGCACTGTTGAATGTGTCATCTACATATGAACAACATGTACCACCATCAATTGAGGCAATACCCTCCATTTGATGACTCCTTGGTGATGCCCGAAAACCAATACCATTCTCCATTATCAATCCAATAAACAAAAATCTCCTGATACTTTACGACAACATACCCCGTGTAATCCCACAAGTGGGATCTAGAAAGTAGAAAGGGTAGACTCTATGCAGACTTCACCCCAACCTCTCGTAAAAATAGAGAGGTTAACTTCATACCCGCCAAACAGTTTGCAAACGGGAAAATCTTCTTATACTTAATTGCAAACATAAATGTATTCCGAGGATCTCAAACTTACTCATAAATGTATTCCAGGATCTCAAACTAACGTTGAGTAGACTTAAATCACAGTGATTGTAGAAGCAAGACCACTGGATCACTACCATACTAGTCCCATATTTTAAGGAATCTACCTGTTGCTCGATGAAAATTTTAATTTAAGCGGCTAAACTTCAAACTTTTTTTCTCGAAAAGATCAAAAGAACCAATTATTGAGCACCAGATTCAGGAGCTGCACAGTATCCAAGAAAGCCAAACTTTCTGAGCAAACAGAAAACTTTTGGCAGCTGTCAATCAAACTCTGAAATATCTGTCCACCAAACTTTCAAGAAATTGTACCAATCAACAAAAGCTCACATCACAACAAAAAACCAACCCAAAATCAATGCACAGATTCAAATCAAGATATGTACTACCTGCCAATGGAATATATTAGTCAAGGTGTTCACAAGATGGTATGAACATGCTATAAAAAAAATATACTCCTATTCATATATGGCTAAGAAGAGAAAAATGGAGTGGGAAAAATGGTGAAAGGTGTAGGAAGGTTCCTAATAAACCAACTTGATTAGAATTCTTGTTTGAAGAAAGTGCTGAGACTACAAAACAACAGCTGATTCCACAGGACAAGAGAGATTAAAAAAAACTTAAAATTATTTAACAAAGGTATGTATAACATCTGTCTTTTAAACTATATTTTTTACCACTATATATTAATAAATGTTCTTACGTCAACTTGAATCTTTATCAAGATTTGAATATTCTTCTGGTTTGTATCTGACTGAACTTTTAAGAAGAAGAAAAAGAAAAATCTAGACTTATAATTATTAGTACTCCTGGTGCAATAATAATTGTTCACTATACTAGTTTGAAAAACTAATGTATAATTTATTTATTTTTTAAAATTTTATTTTTAATTTTAAATATAATTTAATACTTATTATACTTTTTAAATTAATAAATTAATTATATTTAAAAGATAATATGATAATACTATTTATATTATTATTTTTAATTTATGTATCAAGTTAATAATAAACAAATATTATTAGATAGAAAGAAATAATAGTTTATACTCTTATAATAGTGATAAGAGTAATGTTGGAAGGAACTAATAAATTTTCTTTTTAGATTTGTACAAATAAGTAAAATGAAAATTATATTTTAGTATAAA
>NC_061111.1:212942123-212956781 GCF_002878395.1 Capsicum annuum | reverse complement strand
TTTTTTTCTTTTTTCCTCTCAATTTTTTTTCTTTTTTATTTTATATTATTTTATTTTTTATTTTTTATTTTTTCTTTCCTCTTTTTTTTATTCTTTTTATTTTTTGTCAACCCTTATTTTTTTTCTTTACACCTCTCAATGTCTACTTTTATAAAATAAAATAAAAATATTTTTTTTTATTTTTTATTTTCTTTTCTTTTTTTATTTTTAAATTTTTCTCGACATTTATTTTTATTTAATATTTTTTGTATTTTTATATTTTTTTCTTATTCTCTCTCAACTTCTATACTTTCTTTGATTTTTATGTTTTTAATATTTTTCTTCATTTTCTCTTTTTTATAATTTTTGTTCTTTTTTTTTATTTCTTTCATTCAAGTTACATCTCATGAGTAAGAGTTGACACTATCACATTATAAAGGCAAGACTTATGACTTCGAACAACAAGCTACGTTGCATGGACAAGAGTTGACACTATCATATTATGTTTTTATTTATGAGATGTTCTACAACTATTGTCTTAGAGGCAAGACTTAGCTCAAAGACTTACAAACTACAAACTATGCCCCACGGGCAAGAGTTAACTTTACCATGTTATGTTTTCATTTATGAGATGTTCTACAACTATTGCCTTAGAGGCAAAACTTAATTAGCTCAAGGACTTTCAAACTACAAATTATGCCTCACGGGCAAGAGTTGACTCTACCATGTTATGTCTTCATTTATGAGATGTTCTACAACTTTTGCCTTAGAGGCAGTCAAGGACTTTCAAACAACAAATTATACCCCACGGGCAAGAGTTGACACTACCACGTTATGTATTTATTTATGAGATGTTCAACAACTCTTGCCTTAGAGACAAGACTTAGCTCAAAGACTTTCAAACTACAAATTATGCCCCACGGGCAAGAGTTGACACTACCACGTTATGTATTCATTTATGAGATGTTCTACAAATCTTGTGCTCAAGGACTTTCAAATTACAAATTATGTCCTACGGGTAAGAGTTGACACTACCACGTTATGTCTTCATTTATGAGATGTTCTACAACTCTTGCCTTCAAGGCAAGACTTAACTCAAAGACTTTCATACTACAAATTATGCCCCACGGGCAAGAGTTGACACTAACATGTTATGTCTTCATTTATGAGATGTTCTACAACTCTTGCCTTAGAGGCAAGGCTTAGCTCAAGGACTTTCAAATAATAAATTATGCCTCACGGGCAAGAGTTGACACTATCACGTTATGTCTTCATTTATGGGATGTTTTACAACTTTTGCCTTAGAGGCAACACTTAGCTCAAGGACTTTCAAATAATAAATTATGCCCCAAGGGCAAGAGTTGACACTACCACTTATTTATGAGATATTCTACAACTCTCGCCTTAGAGACACGATTTATCTCAAAAATTTTCAAAGAACTTCGTAACAACAATCCATGCCCTTAAATTTGTTTTGATGTAAAAAAAATCCCTTTGCGGATCATCTAATTTTTTATTTATTAGCAAAATATAATAGAAGTTGAGAAAAAAGAAAAAAGTGATCAAACAAAATAGAGAAATAAAAAAAAGATTGAGAAAAAAATGAAAGAAAAAGAATAAAGATCAAGAAAAAAGCGAAGAATTAAAAAAATTGAGAGAAATAAAAACGAGAGGAAAAATAAAAATAAAGTTTGAGAAAAATGAGGGAAAAAAGAAAACTAAAAAAAGAAAAAAACGATCAAACAAAATAGAGAAATAAAAAAAAAGATTGAGAAAAAAAAGATAAGAAAAAACTAAAGATTAAGAAAAAAGCAAAGAATTTAAAAAATTGAGAAAACAAAAAATGAGAGGAAAAAATAAAAATAAAGTTTGAGAAAAATGAGGAAAAAAAAAAGAGAACTGATAAAAATAAAAAATAAAAGAAAAATAAAGATTAAAGACAAATGAATTAAAAAAGAAAAAAAAAGAAATAGATAATGCTTGAGAAAAAAGAGAAAAAAAATAAAGGTTGAGACAAATGAATTAAAACATGAAAATAAAATTAAAGAAAAAAATAAAAAGTGAAAATAACAAAAAAATAGAATAATAAAATTAAAGGAAAAATAAAAAATAGAATAATAAAATTAAAGGAAAAATAAAAAGTAAAAATAATAAAAAATAAAATTTAAGAGACAAATGAGTATGAAAAGTTTAAAAATATATTTGAGGTGTAGAGGGGCAAAATGATACTTGTACTATACTTAAAAAGAAAGGAAAGTTATTCTTTGAAGACATTTCTTATTGAGGTCAAATATCTAAAGCCACCCATATTTGAGTCTATGACATGCAATTTCCTGTAGTTATTCCATTTTCTCCCCGCATAAGATAATATATCAATTTCCTCATAACTTGTCAGTGTTAGTTATACGAGTTTCTAATTGCAAACCGCACGTCATGTTAATTTTATACATGAATAACCTACTTCCCAATTAGCTACCAACCGTTGTATAAGTTATACAGAAATTTATAAATGATAAGCTACTAGCCACCAAACAACTGGGTAAAACATGAAAAGAAAAAAACACGTTTTTCTCTTGATAAGCTACTATAAAAAGTAAAAATGGAAATGTATTTTTAGTATAATGGAAAAGTAAAAGTAAAGGGAGTAAGTACATAAACTTTCGTTTTCTCCGTTATAACGTTACTGATACCTTGCATGGATATTGAAAATGTCCCCAAACAACAAAGGAACAAATGATCTTGGCAATTCAGAAAGGATAGAAGTCCAGACAGATCTTCCTTAAATGTTTTTCCACCATTTTGGCTCTAAGCATCTAGTGACTAGTATCCATATTTCAATGGCTCGACAAATTCATATTAGTATTTCATAGTACAACTGACGTTTTATTTGAAGGGTGTAGCAGGCAATGGATATCGTTCTTACAGCCGAGCCTATAGTTGAAAGGTTAAACTCCTTTGTCAAACTGATATGTTACTTTTGATATTTTTGTTTACTTGACTTGTATATATAGGTCCCAGTTAAGTTGTCCATAACTTAGAAGGGAATCGGAGAATTGAGTTGAAGCTTTGGGAAATACTTCGGGAGTCTCATGGATGTCACCACTGAGTGGAAAATCTCATGGAAGAGAACGAGTATCCTAACCCAAGAGTTCCCCCAAAGAAAAGGAAAAAAAATATATTTTCATCTTGTAGAAAGCTATGAATTATTATTCTTGACGATATTGAGACATAGTAGTACGAATGATTCGCTTTTAAATATGTTCAATTTAAAAAAATTATTTATAAGTTAACCAAGAGTTGCAAACTGCATCTTGAATTTGCTTATACGGCGTTTTCTTCTTGAATAATTGAAGTTGTTCTTTGCAAAAGCCTAACTTCATACGCGAAGATTTGAAGTTTGACAAATCAAAGTTCAAATTCACACCTTTGTGTATGACGTTAGGCTCTACCAATGCCTAAGATACCTAATTTTAAAAAACTTTCAAGGTTAGACTTTTGCAGAGTGCAATGTACTTGGCAGCTTGATTTTCTCAACTATAAACTCAGTTTTAACTTCATTCCCTCATACGTCTAAAGTCCATCATGAGGCAGCAGTATTTTTAATTTCTGTTGAAAATTTCAGCTATTAGTTAAATAGGGGTCCTAGTACAGTGCACTAGGACAGAAATATCAGTGTTCAATTAATGGTACCAATCACCGACTCGAGCATAGGCTCGGAATAGCCTATAGCTTATACTGTCGACTCAAGCAGACGAGCAAGTTGTGTGACGAGGTGACAACATGATGGGCTCAGATTGCCTAAAGCTTATATCTTCGCTTTTTTCACTGGTCTTCGACATCTTACAAACAGGAAACAATAGCATAGGTTCTGAAAGATGTTTCTCTACAAGCGTGGTGGCTCGCCAATTGCTTGCCATTGTTTAGTGTAGCTACTTCCTGCATCACTTTGTAGCAATAGGGTTTAATGTTCACCACAATATCAAGGGATAATTTTGGTCTTCTCCTCAAAGATGATCACGTTAAGATTCCAGACAAGGACCGCACAAATTCTCATTTTCCACCTCGGCTGTTTTGCTTCTTTCAGCAAAATACTATCAAGACGACAATCTTCATGATAAAGAACAATTCACACCTCTACATTGTTGATCTGTTCTTTCTAATGTAATTCTTTTCCTCGATGCAACGAGGACTGAGATCTGCTTCTCTTGTTTCTTAATGTTAGGACCTGTGTAACTTTTCCTCCACCACCAGCATGGGCAAAACAGCAATGCAACTATTAGAAGTACCAACACAGCTTGCAAGCAATTCGTAGAATGTCCTAATATTGCAAAACCATGAATTGACTAACCAAAAACACAGCAACTATACACGAAGAAATATTCAAAAATATATATACACGTGATCCGGTCGTTCAGTGTCTACCTAATTGCTCAAAATCGAACTAGATCAGCTTCTGGCAGATCTCTTCAAAACAAAATGGAGAGAAAAAACAAAAGAATGGGCACAAGAAGATCCAATCCACCACGGGGGCAGCCTGCAATCATGGCAACGACACATGCATCATTATATGCCTCAAAACAAGGTAATTCCTACAGTAACATGGCACTACGAACAACTTCTAAGAACGAAATATGGCACTAACAGTTGCACATTTACACCATCCCCCACCAAAAAAAAAAATAATAGTAAAGGAAGAAAAACAATGGAGAAGTACGCAAAATATTTCACGCAGCAGTTTTATATGCAGTCGTCATAGTTTATATCCATAAGAAAAACAGAAACCTACTTTACTTTCTCATTTGATAAGACATAACTGCCGTCCAATTAGGGGAAGGTTGTTGGTTCGATCAAGGGAAGCAATAATTGAAAGTAAATATCAAATACCAAACTTTCAAAGTTCAGCGGAAACAAAAAATTAGGTGATTTCTTCACATCTATTCTAAGCCTTGATGGACATAGTTACCTGACACCTATTGCTGGTGGAAGATCAGAGGTGGCATGTACTTGTTGAATTAATCTAAGTGCATGCAAGTTGACCTAGATACCACGATTATCCAAGAAAATACAAACCTTTCAAAGTTTGATCCGATAAATATTAACTTCGATACAGTAACTTGGGATTTACCTCTAGGAAAAATTCTATATATTTAAACTCTTTCGTTTGCTTTTAAATAATTATACGATACATAAAAGACACTAAATATCTTCGATAATCATTAGAAAACACCTTCCATCCAAGTCATCAAAAACATGAAATATAAAAACAAAAGATCAACTACAACTTATAACAACATACTCGGTGAAATCCCAAGAGTGAGGTAGAGTGTACGCAAAATTTACCACTACAACCAGAGGTTGTTTCCGAACGACCCTCGACTCGAGTACATCAAATTAACGTAGATATGAAAAGGAAAATCGACAGTGACGAAAACATAGAAACTAACAAGGAGAAACGGTAACAACAAAATAGTGCAATAAAATTAATACTACGACAGACACCACCAAACCTAAACCGGTAGAAAAGCAGGACCACACTCTAGTACCGATTAACCTTCTACCTTAGCTCCTATTAAGGACAAGGAGATCTCTTATGCTACCCGTCATATCTAAAGAAAACTTAAGTGTCATGCAACTAAACTAAGTAAAAAATAATATTTTATTGTGCATTAAATAGAAATAAAACGCAAAATCATCCTAAGATCAAGTTTGCATAAGGTCCCTCAAAATATTCTTCAATATTTACAGAAAAAGGCTCACTTTGATACCAATCTTGAAGTCAAATAAGAGCTTGCAAAATTTTTGAGTAAATGAACTCCTAAATGAATCAAGAATATGCCTCCGGTGCTAAATGCACATTCCAATGCCACACTAGAAGTCAGAATTGTCAACACATTACAAGTCATCTCGAAAAGAACTTTGAATCTAGGATCATTAACTTTCCACAAATAACAAGATATTAAAATCATCACTACCAGGCTCTTAAGATATTTTTCCAATTGTGACCATCACCTGAACATGTAGTATCTTGTTAATGTTATTTATCCAGATGTCTCATTTGATGAATTAGAGAAAGAAAACGTATTATGGGATTCTTTTCAAACGTGGATCTCATATAAGTCACCACTTCATCTTTCATTTTCCTCCACTTCTGTAAGTGCGCCACCAACATTCTCAAGATTGTTACAATGATCTAAACAGAAACAAGAAAGAAAACCTGATTCATTTTCTCAGGAGCACCCCAATACTAGACAAGTTTTTCTTTCTTGACAAACCAGGATCAGTGACTTCCATACATTCTTTTAAATGATGGTGAAACTCAACTATGTCATTAAAGTGAAACTGAAACCTTCACAATTAGATTATAAAACCTTTGAAGAAATATTACCATGTTTCTCTCATTGCCAATCATTACTTTCAAGTACAACTGCAATATTTCCATCTCCACAAATATTAACAGAAATGCCCAAGAATCAAGATCATACCTATCAAATGCAAGTCTCTAAATGGTTCCCGATATGAGATATCAAGTAGGTAAACTTTTATTAAATCTTCTAACCCTCATGGGAGAGTCTAAAATACTTCACCATTTGCCTAACACGTTTGATTAATGCACCAACTTCTTTCATGTCATCTTCCCCAATAAAATTAGGGATGTGAGTCATAACGCAGAGATGGTTAACACAATTTACGTTAGATCCTCAATTAACTAATGGTTTATGTAAATCTTTCGCCACAACATAATTTGAAGAAGCATTATATATGATAATAGTGAAGATCTTCTCCAAATTCCAACCAAGAAAACACCTAGAAATAGAATGGGGCATCTCATCACCTTGTGATTAGAGATGACATGAGTTTAAAAGTCGTTTATGGAAGACTCAAATCTCTATAAATAAATGCACCTTCAAACACATATACAGTATTGCATAGAATGAATTACGTGTTTGACTGTGCACTTTATTGACAAAAATCGAGTCTTGCATAAATGAAGTTTAAACTTTCACGTAATGCACCCTCAAACACATTATTTCAAAAGCATCAATTGTACTACAGAATAAATTATGTGTTTAATAGTGCACTTTATTGATAGAGACCGAGTCTTTCATATACGAATTTTACACTTACATGTTGTCTCTAGTCATAAGGTGATGAAATGCCCCATTCTATTTGTATGTGTTTATTTGATTAGAATTTGGAGAAGAGCATCACTATAATTGGAGGCAAAACTTTTCAAATGATATCTGGTGAAAAAGGTCAAATAATTGGTTAATTAAGAATCTAACATGAAATGTGTTAACCATCTTTATGCGAGATGTATGACTCACATTCTCAATTTTATTGTGCAAAACTACATGATAGAAATTGGTCTATCTATCTAACGTGTTAGGCAAAATGGTGAAGTATGTTTGACTATCTCCCATTAATGAAGGTTGTGAATTCAAAATCATAAAGGAAAAAGTCATCGTTTACACCCTAAACTATAATCGAAAAGTCGAAGACATATTCAAACTATTATGACGACTTCTTACACCCCTATACTACTTAAAGTAAATTTATTTCCACACCAGAAGCTGATGTGGCAACAAAATAAAATAAAAAAATAGCAAGTGTAGGAGTAAAATTTGAAGAAAAAAGGATTAGAAAACAGTCCATCCTCCAAGAAAATTCCTAAGCCACTTCTTCATTTCTTCTCCTTGGCATTTGCATCTTCTCTTCTCCCTTTTTCTATTCAAAACCACTTCATTTCTCTTACTAATTAATCGATTACATATTCTTCACCATTCTCCGCCTTGAACTTGAACAAAATTTCTAATGGTGATAATATTTAGTGGTGGGTGATAAAATTGACGGTGACATCATTTATTTTTTATAATTGACAGTAAAAATGGTGCAATTTTGGTGGTGAATAATGAAATTTGTGGTTGGGGTTGTGCTTTAACCCGATGATGGCAACAAAGGTAGATCTAGTGAAGGATGATTTTGATCATGAGATAAATTTCTTAATAGTACAATTAAATACTGATTGAAGAATTTGCAGTGCAAGAAAGTTTTAGATTAAAGTTTTAAACCAAGAGGTTTGCTTTAGATTACAATTGTGGCTTCAAATAGAGTGTCATGGGTGTTGATTTTGATGTAGTAATAATGATATATCTTCTCTCTCTGGCACTAATCCCAATGTAACTTTTTTATTTAAAAAAAAAAAAACTTTTTTCAACCCAAAACCTCACCGGTGGTCCTTCCGATCACCGGAATCCATCTTTCACGTCCTTCTTCTCTCAATCCTTCCCCACCACAGCCATTACCACCCACTTCTGACCTAACCCCAGAAAACCCACCTACGGAAACTCCCCCACGCGCCAGTACGCGCCATATAAATTCCCCAGTCACCGCGTCACGCGCCTCACACACCGGCGCGTGACACCCACCAGTCAGATTCTCACTTATCCCGTTTCAACAACATTATTTGCCGGCTATTTCCACTAGAATCACTCTTTATTTCATTACAGGAGGACAACAGATAGAACCCTCTTTCCATTTCTATACAGAAATGAGGGATAACAGAATTTTTTTCAATGCTGGTTTCAAGTCTTTCGACATTACCATATGGTCAGCTGATGAGCAGGTGTGGTTTGACTGGGTGAAACGAAGCAGAAACATGATGAGGAGTAACTCTCAGCAAAAAGGTGATGGAGTGGATTTGTTTCGTCTTGAAAGAAGCCTCAAACGACAATAAGAATATTGTGAGGAGATGGAGAATGAAGGATCAATTGACAGAATATTTTGTTACAAGAAAGTTTAATGCTCATGGAAGATTTATGAGCATTTTGTCCCTTAAAGATGCAGAAAGAGCAGCAATTATTCTACTAGAAGCTTTCATGCTGGTTGGAGAGACATTGCTTTCAAGATAAGTAACTTCATTAATTACAACCAGCCAAAAGCCTACAAAATTCCCCACAGAACGGTTGATACTAAATATCCCTATGCTAAGGTAGATAGTAAATGGCAACCTAATATCCTTGAGAGCAAAAGACAAGAAGGCTCCACCTTGGCTTCATCCGATTATAGCAAAGATTTACTCGGAAGATGCGTCATTGGAAGTTTCAGCGAGTTTAACCATGAGTTGCCTACTCTTTCTGAGGCCAGAAAATGGACCTCTGCTACCTGGAAGAAAGTATTTGGGATAAATATCTATGAGATGGCAGAAAGCTCATTCCTTTTTGAATTCCCCAACAGGAATATGGCTGAACAAACTCTCCAAGGTGTGTGGATTTGGAAGAAATCAAGGGTTAGGCTGGAATGGTGGAACCCTATTGCTAGGTGTACTCTGGCAGTACAAAAGTGCAAAACGACTTGGATTAGAGCGAGTGGGCTTCCTCTTCACTTGTGGTCGAGAGAAATTTTCCAACAAATCGGAGATCGCTGTGGTGGCTAGAAAGCAACCGAGGAAGAAATTGAATTGAAGAATCATCAGAAGTGGGCGCGGATCGAAGTATTGGGGAATGGTCGGAATATCCCAAGCAAAGTTACGCTCGTGAAAGAGGATCTGAAATTCCTTATTCCGATATGGGTGGAGAGAAAACCCACTTTTGAAAGAATTTCCATTGACCTTACGGCGACCGGTGATGGAGAACCCAAAGGCAAACAATAATTTTGTCCAACAATCCAAAGAGCTCTACGCTGTTATAGACTCTGTGGGATGTTTTGTCAGCTGTAGACTGGAGAATGCAGGGATATGTGAGGCCAACAATTTCAAATTTTAAAACTCATGTGGGGTCATGTGAAGAAAAGGGTTTTGCTATGGTAAATATGTCTATCCTTTGGGCCATTTTGACAGCAATAAGAAAATTGGGCCTGATCCAGCTCAAATAATTTATAACAATATAATGGAAAAGCCCAATTGAGAGAAAAGTGATCTGCCTCTCTTAGAGCAGTCAATGACAAACACGTTGACATCAGACCAGTCCATCAATTCTCCTGAAGTATTGCAGCTGGCGACACCAGATGACGGCAGGCAAATCGTACCAAAGGAAAAAGAAGGATGTGAGAATTATGACGAGGGGGAAAGAAATTCTCAAGGAGAGGTTCCAAATCGGGAACAAGAAGAAGTCTTTAACAACTCAACTATTAATGAAGAAATCTGGGAAGTGGAAGATGTGGCACCGCTGCAAACAGAACAAAATTATGCACTAATGGAAAAGGAGCTGGAAACTATTGTGTAGATTAAACAAAACTTGCTAAAACTCGGCAAGATGTTTGGAATTGATTACAAAGGCCGCGAGAAGGAGACCCTTGAATTACTCATGCAAATTGATGGAAATAGGCAAGCGAGGAGAATGGAACAAGCTACAGATATCAAGAAAACCAAGATCAAAGGTTCTCTTGAGCTGAAAAATTTGATTACATTTGATGTGAAATTTAAAGGTGATGGAGGCAGAGTCAAGGGGAAGGAAAATACTCAGAATGATCAATGAAGCTAAAACTAATTACATGGAATGTGAGGGGATTAAACGATCAGGGGAAGAAAAGAGTGATCAAAAATCAACTTTTAGGCTGGAAGACAGATATTGTATGTTTACAGGAGGCTAAATTAGAGGGAGACTGTCAGGATCACATAAAACATATTGAGGGAGGAAAATGGACAAGGTTTGCTTGTCTAGAAGCTAGTGGTACTAAAGGTGGAATTATCATGTTGTGGGATTCTAGAGTCTGGAAGGGAGAAGTCTTACAAATAGGTGCTTACTCCCTAACTTGCAGATTTGACTCAATTATGCAAGATTTCTCTTGTCATATTTATAGTATCTATGCACCAAATAGTAAGGTAGAAAGAAGATTAGTTTGGGATGAGTTGGGAGCCGTGAGAGGTCTGGTAGAAGGACCTTGGGCAATCTGTGGAGACTTTAATGTCTGCAGGTTCCATTCTGAAAAAAGGAACTGGAACAGGAGGACTTCTGCAATGGTTGAATTTTCAGACTTCATTGAGGACATGAAACTTGTTGATACACAATTGGAAGAGGGCTCTTTCACATGGTTCAAGGGAGATTGTCAAGAGGCTGCTTCAAGGATAGACAAATTTCTTTTTTCTTATGAATGGGACAGAAGCTTCAGCAACATAAAACAGGTGTCTCTGCAGAGATTGGTTTCTGATCAAGTGCCTATTGCTCTTCATTGTGGCACTTGGGAGGCTCCAAAATCATATTTCAAATTCCAAAACTGGTGGTTGTAGAAAGAGGATTTTGTGGATAAAGTTAGAAACTGGTGGAACTCTTTTGAATTCTCTGGAAGACCTGATTACATGTTAGCCTCCAAGCTCAAAGCCCTCAAAGGGAAGCTCAAGGAATGAAGTAGGAGTGATGCCGGGAATTTGAATCTACAAAAGTCAAGGTTGCTCAATCAAATGGCAGCACTGGACTCTATCTTGGAAATTAGGATCCTATCAGATAAAGAAGTGGCTGAAAAAGCGGGCTTATTTTTGGATCTTGAAGAAGTCCTCAAGAACGAGGAGAGTGCATGGAGACAAAAATCTAGAGCACTATGGCTCAAGAAAGGGGATAAAAATACTAAGTTTTTTCATCAAGTAGCAAATGCCCACAAGAGAGTACAATCACATAGATAAACTAGTGGTGCAAGGGGAAAATATAATGGAACCAGCAAAAATAAAAGAAGAGAGTTAAATTTTATAGTAATCTATACACAGAGCGGGAAGAATGAAGACCAACCGTGAATATCAGAAACTGTCCAACCATTATTGAAGTTGAAAAAGAATTTTTGCAGGGTGACTTTGAAGAACAGGAAGTATATAATTGCCTCAAGATGTGTGCAGAAGATAAAGCTCCAAGTCTAGATGGTTACACGATGGGGTTCTACTTGTGTTGGGAGATTCTGAAGCATGACATCATGGAAGCTTTGCATAACTTCCACTCACAGGAAGTGTTTGAAAAAAGCTTCAATGCTACTTTACATAGCTTTGATTCCAAAGAAGAAGGGGGCAAATGAGCTGAAAGATTTTAGATCAATTAGTTTGGTAGGGAGTTTCTCTCTACAGTTTTGACAGAAAGGTTGAAAAAAGTGGTGGAGAACCTGGTAGACTCTCAACAAATGGCCTTTATAAAAGGCACTGTGAAGTTCTCAATTTAGTCAATGGTAGCCCTGAAGCTTTCAACTCTTAGATCCCATGTCCCTATTCTTGTTCATTTTAGCCATGGAAGGGCTTAATAGCATGATATAGGTGGCTAGTACTAATGGATGAGTCCAAGGTTTTGAAGTGCCTAGGAACAATAATCAAAGAATGGAAATCACTCGCCTCCAGTATGCTAATGATACTCTAATATTCTACGGAGCAATTAAAGTTTTTGAGAGTGATCGTAATTTTGTTTGAGGCTATTTCAGGTTTTCACATCAATTGGAGGAAGAGCCTCATCTATCCCATAAATCAGGTACTTGATATAGAGCTTTTGGCTACAATTCTAGGAGGTGAAGCGGGCAATTTACCTACTGTTTACTTGGGCATGCCTCTGGGAGCCAAATCAAAGTCCAAAGGAAGTTGGGATTCTATTTTGCAGAAGTGTGAGAAGAAATTGTCTAGGGGGAAATCACAATACTTGTCCCTGGGGGGTAGGCTCACTTTAATTAATGTTGTCCTGGATGCTTTGCCTACCTACATGCTTTCCCTTTTCCCAATCCCATTTGGAATCACTCAAAGGCTAGACAAAATCAGGAGAACATTTCTCTGGCAAGGGAACAAAGAAAAAAGAGCTTCTCACCTAGTCTCACCTAGTCAAATGGAAATATATCACAAGAAGCAAGAGACAATGAGGACAACATCAGAAATTTGAAGCATCAAAGCAAAGCTTTGAAGCTTAAATGACTTTGGAGATATTCACATGTACCTCAGACTTTATGGAGCAGAGTCATTAAGAGCAAATATGGGGAAGAAGACTGTTGGGTTTCCAAGGAGGTCAGCACTCCATATGGAATCAGTTTCTGAAGGTCCATAAGATGTTTTTGGCCCTTTCTCAAAGATCATTCTCACATTAGAGTATTTAACGAAAACGGACCAAGTTTTGGAAAGACAAATGGATTGGAACAAGGTGTCTCATAGACCTATTCCCAAATTTGTTTGTCTTGGCTCTAGACCGACAAAGAACAGTAGGTGGGATGTGGACACATGGTTGGGATTTGAGGTTCAAAAGAAGTTCAAATGACCGGGAGACACCTAGACTTCTAGAACTATTTAATCAGCTGAAAAATTTTCAGGAGACACAAAACGGAGTTGATCACCTACGGTGGAGCGAAAACACAAGTGGAATATACAAGCATAACAGACCAACTATGAAAGATTTTCATCAATCTCAGAGGCATAGCATGGAAAATGCCAAGTAAGATTGTTCACACACTTTTTAGCTGGGAGGAGGCAGGAAGTGGTGCAGGGAATAAAGAGAGATGGAGGATTATTCCATCATGTATATGGTGGACCATCTGGAAGGAAAGAAATAATAGATTCTTTGAAGATAGAAGAAATTCCGTCCAAAATATTAAACAAGAAATTCTGTCCAAAATATTAAACTTAACTGTATTTTGCTATTCTGTTTTTGGTGCACCAAATTGTATTCTAGAGACACTGAAGCAATCCTAGATGTCTTAAGCACCATTTAGGTCTGACTCTCTTTTGGTAGATTTTGTAATTATTTTCTTGTAAATATGGGTTTTCAGTACTACCTAAGTACTGCATTAATATAAATGTTACCTTGATCAAAAAAAAGTTTTAAACCAAAGAAAGAGGAAGATGAGGAAATGGGTCTAGTTTTTTAGTAAACTCCGATGGTGAATTTTATTGAATATATAGTGATTCTTTGTAATTTTATTATGGTGACAATGTTTATGGGATGATTCCGATAGTGAATTTAGTTGTGGGTAGTTAATCTATGGTAGTGAAGATCAAAATTTGATGATGACGACGACAATGGTTTAATGGAGGTTTGGTGGTGTGGTAGTGAAGATGCAATTAGATGACATGGAGTTTTTTTTAATAAAATTTGATGTAAAATTTGATGTGACAGTGACGAGGCAGTGACGTGGCGCAAGTGTGAATCACTTCCCATCATGTGACTGGTTGTAGGTGTGCAAGGGTGGACATAAATTCACTTTTATATAGTTGAGGTGTGTAAGAGGTAGTCATAATAGTTTGAGCGCGTCTTGTGACTTTTCGAATATAGTTAAGGTGTAAACGATGAATTTTCCCAAAACATAAAATGTAAGAAGTCATTATGTGTGGATATTCTTACTAGGTGGAATCCTAACTGCTTGATGTTGGGTACCACTCAATTTTGAAATTGTATTTGATGGGTATGATCTTATGGATAGTGGATTTGTCAACTTACCTTGTACTAATGTTAGTGAATATAGAATTGTTGTAGATGCACTTAAAAAGTAATGATTGGCAAAATGTGAGAAACAAGATAATATGTAATCAAAGGTTTTATTATGATCGTGAAGGTTTCGAGTTCATGCTATGTCACTTCTAATGTTCACTTTGAAGACATAATTGAGCTTCACGGTATTAAATGAATGTATGAAAGATAATGATCCCGATTTGGCAAAATTGGCAAAAAAAATGAAATAAATTGGAGTACTACTGAAAACATGAATAAAATGCTTTTTATTGCCTCTTATCTTAGATCC
>NC_061111.1:212925622-212939123 GCF_002878395.1 Capsicum annuum | reverse complement strand
CTGAAAACATGAATAAAATGCTTTTTATTGCCTCTTATCTTAGATCCTCATAACAACATTGAGTATGTTGGTGGCGCACTTGAAGATGTATATCGAGAGGAAAAAGGATAAAAATAGAAGATAAACTTATTATGAAATCTATGTTCGAAGAGTCTTAAAAAACCATAATGATCAAAAAACATCTAGCTCTTAACATAAATGAAGAGGAAAAACAAGACACTTTGTTGGGTGGTATAAGTTGGAAAAGTATTTTAGTGATGAAGAGCTCGATAGTAATGATTTTGATATCTTGTTGAAGTGGAAAGTTAATGCGAGATTCTGTCCGAGATGGCTCGTGATGTGTTGGCAGTTTCAATCTTTAGTGTCGCATCGCAATGTGCATATAGCACCGGGGACCATATTCTTTGTTCATATAAGAGTTCATTGACTCGAAATTGGTGCAAGCTCTCGCTTGTCTTCAAGATTGGTATCGAAGTGAGCCTTCTACAAATGTTGAAGAAAATTTGGTGACCTTATGCAATTTGAACTTGAAATGACTATGTTTTCTTTTTATATCGGGAGAAAAAAATTCCTTAGCCACCCGCCCAAATAAATGAAACGGGATGAACCAAATCACTAGGCTTTTTGATTGATTCGAGGCACAGTTCAATCATATGACACCTTAAATTCTCTTTAGACATGGCAGACACAACAAGAGATCGTTCATTCTTGATTTCTAATCGCAAGTTGCCTGAACTACTTTCTGACTTTATGCGAAGTTTAAAACATCATTCAGATTCTGTTGTATGAATTGTAATTGTATTAAAAGATTCCACTCTCTGCAGGTTGAAGCATTATTTGGGAATATATTGTTGATTTCCTTTTTGTTGGTATGGTGTTAGGTCTAGTATAGAGCTTGAAGTTCATTAGAAAATGAAAAGGACATTGATTCTGAAGAGAACTTATGGAATTAGTTGGAGACCACACGGTGACTGCATTGTCTTATTATGAAGAGAACTTTTCAGTTGGTGACTACATTGTTTTAAACTTTTAATATTATTTTGATTGTAATATTAACATAATTTCTTGTTTAAGACTACATGTTGATGAAGGCCAGCCATAACATATGTTATGATTTGACATTTGAATGATTCATTTTAGACTTAGTTGCTACAGACCACTTTAAACTGGTTAGTTGTTGGCTCTTGGAAATTTGTGAAATTGTTGTATGCATTTCATATTCTTTTTTCTGGATGAGGTATTAATGGTCTTCCTTTTTATTCTGAATAGGAGCACTCTTATGTGGATATGCAGAAATCACTCCTTTCTTTTTGTAGTGAACTGAACTACTGAAGAGATAATATAATTATGTGGACGGTAATACTAATGTGCATTATGCTGCTAATATGAATTATATTTGTTGCTCTTCTCCAACATGAGCTTTGATACATGTACAGATATTATCCAAAACGAAAAAGCATAATATAATTTTTTTTTCCCGGAATATGCATAGTGTCGGCTATCAATTGCAGTTGACTTTTTGTTTTTTATATTCATATTTTTGACTTGTTTGATTATCTTTGATAGACATAAAAACAACTAAGTAAATAACAGAGAGGATGACCATGAAAGTGTTTTCTAATGGCTATCGAAGATATTTATACAATATGTACTTAAAAGCAAACAAAAGAAGAGTTCAAATATATAGAATTCAGCCTAGTTAAGGTAAATTCCCAAAATAACCGTAGCGAGAATTACCATACCAAAGTTTGATTTACCGTATCAGACTGAACTTCTGCATCTACTTTCAATTACCAATTACCAAAACCAAACTCTGGAAATACTGAACAACCATCCCTGATGATAACTGCAATTCTAGCTCAAGCAGGAAAGCAAATAATTCTACCTACTAGTATGAACTTAGCAAATCAATGGCATCACAGGAATAAGCTAAACAAGGTTGGAAATAAAAGATGCTCACTATAATTTCCCAATGTCTCTGATGTCGGTAGTGCCGGCAAAGACATCTCTGAAAATTTAAGCGATCCATCAAGATATTTAGTAAATGAAAACAAAGACAATATATAGTAGAGCTATATGTCAAAAGTAGCTCCATTTTGACAGTGTTCGAATTAATGTCAAGTCCACTCAAATTACCAGGAGCACAAAGAGACAAGGATGTGATTGTCGATGATGAAGGCCATGGAGCAGCAATATTATCATTTAAGTCACAAGTAAAGCTGAAACCTGTTATGTTGTCATAAACCAGATCTGCCGGATAACTTCGAAGCAAGCACCCTGCAAATTAATTTGAACTACTTAATCAGTAGAACCTAACCCAAGAAAACCTGAAACGTGTCCCACACTAAATACTAGCATCCAACTGTAACTGGTGAAAAGCAACATTGACAACATACTGATACTAGTATGAAACATGCAGTTGAATTTAGGTTTTCAGCCCAAACACGGTGATGAACTTCAGTTTGCTCACTAACAACTGCAGCTGTATGCATAACATTTCACCTATACCTAACCTAGAGGATAACCTTTCAAATAATCACTTCTCATGAGTAGACTGTACGAAATGCTGGAAGATTGAAGTAGGATTAACCCAAATTCAACATACTTCTTGACTAGGAAGTAGCTGACTGGTTAATAAGGCGAATCAGGGAGTATTGAAATTGCCAAGTAAAAAATCAGTGACAACCTACTAAAGAATAGGCTGAACTTTATCAGAGTAGTTGGCACTGGTGCTGTTTCTGTCAGGATTAATCAACTTTTCTTTGATGTCCTTCACCCAAAAAATTTTAAGGAACACATCACGTTTCATGCTCTTACCAATATGTTGAATTACACAGAATGCCACTCAACTTGTAGTGTCATTGCAGGTAAATTATCAAACTTATTATCTAGCGACAGTATCAATCAACTAATTACCTAAAAATCATTCTTGTCAAAATCAGGTGAAGTTGGCTAGATTTTCTGCTCCACGATTTCCGAAAACAATTTCTTCACGATTTCAAAAGGTTTTCCTTCCATAATTTTTGTTCCAAATCAACATCTTTTCTTTCAGAATGTAGCATCAGAAGAAAAATTTTCAGTAGCTTGAATTGAGTCGTTCTTAAATTAAGTCGTCCTACTGAGAATAAAAAAGAACTTGATTTCTGGAAAGGAAAGCATGCCGAAATTTGTAATGAAAAAATAACTTAATTTTTGGAAAGGAAAGCATGCCGAAATTTGAAATTCAAGCTACTAAAATTCGATATTTCATCTCCAAATATTAGTCCGAAAGGAATCTAGAACCTAAAACCTAAATAATGAAGAAAAACTAAAAAGTGACTGAAATAACTATGGTATTTAAGGGTTGTTTGATACATCGGATAAGGAAAATAATCCCAAGATAAAGTTTGGAATTAACTTTATCCCATGTTTGGTATGAGGTATTAACTAAGCTCGAAAATATTTTATCCCACCATTTGTTCTAAATTAGTAGGATTACCATACTATATGGAGGGTGGTATAAAAGAGTCCCATAGGATAAAATCCATAACTTAAATGAGCCATGCAAACCAAAAAGATACACAAATAAGTTACCTTTCTAAAGTGTAACCAAACTAAGCTTAGCGGAGTTCTTTGTTCTGCTTTATCAACTTTTTTCAAATGGCAAACGTTAAACTGTATTGACAGAGAAAATGGGTATAAAGCGGAATAAATTATTCCACTTTATAAAGTAGAATAATTTATTTCGCTTTATAATAATAACTTCTTCCCCCAATCAAGTGGAAGTTTCTTATCTGTGACAAAAGGCTAGGGGGTTTGGGGAAGCAAAGCACTCCGAATGAAATGGTTGTGAAAATATGCTAATGACAAACAAACTTTATGGGGGAAAGTGATAGAAGCCAAGTATGAAGAGGAAGATGGTTGGATGGATGACTAAAGAAGTTACAACTCCATATGGAGTTAATTTATGGAGATCCATAAGAATCCTATGGAATGAGCTGAAAAGTTTCTCCAGGATCAAAGTGAACAACAATGGGAGAAAAACTTGTTTTTGGAATGATGATTGGCATGAGGTTGTTAACTATTTATGTAGTGTGCTATATCTATTTATGCATCGCTTTAAATACCTTTGCTATTTCGGTCACTTCTTATTTTTTCCTCATTATTTAGGTTCTGAACTCGTCTCAAACTAATATTTGGAGATGAAATGTCGAATTTCCGTAGCTTGATTATTGGGTGATGCTCTACAAGTAAAGTTAGGGTCTCTCACATTTTCTTGTCATCTTTTCCTTTCTTTTCTGGAATTGAACTCATGGATTCAAATCTCCAAGCTCGTAGGCATGTCTCGTGTCCCCTCATGTTCAAATTAAGTACCTTTCTTCTCTTTTCATTCTTTATTTGATTTCCTTTCGAAGTCCCCACGTCTGACACATTGAAATCCCTATTCTCCTAAGTCACAGCAAAATTTTATAAAACTAAACCAAATGTCTATATTAAAACTAGTAGGACTGTAGAAGTGACGTATGCATCATACAGTCAAGCCCAACATCTTTGACATAGGGTATAGGTATATATGTTAAAAATCACTAAAATTGCAAAAAGAAAATGAACATATAATTTCAGAAGTGTTACAAGTTCAAGGCTGAACACGTCAAATATAAATTAAATCCACCTCTCAGTAATGGTGCACTCATTATCTAGAAATCTTTGATGTGCCCCTGCTTATGATGACCACTAACGTATTGTGGGGAGCCTATTCTAAAGCATCATGGTACTTGTAGATACAATAGAGCAATCATTCATATTCTCATTGCTAAGGTGTGATAGTTTAGATTCAGTTTCACGAGAAAACGGAAAAGGAAACTCAGCTCAACTTACAGTCCAATGTGTGGGGAAAAAACGTTGCAGTGCTGTGGGAAGAGGTAATAACGATAGTGGGCATGACAAACAGACGGAGAGTAAAATTTTTATTGTAATATTATGGCAGATGGAGAAGGGGAGCCCCACAACAGTAACAAAACTGCAATTTCTCAATTTAAATCTAACAGTTCTAAGTTCTTTAGAAGCAATGCACTGGTTGTAACCACATCAATGTATGATAGCATAACCAGCTCAGAGTTTCTGGGGCCATAACTTATTTTCTAAATACCCATGTATGAAAATCTATTCAATTGGATATTTTATGCTAAAAAGGGAAGAAGCAGACCAATATTTCTTAACTGCAAATCAGAGAACGAAAAAACTACAAAATGACACAGAATCACTACCTCCTTCTTGCCCATATCCTGCTCCATTGCAAACAGATGCCAATCACAAAGAAAGCAAACATCAGATAAAAACAATAGAAATCAACAGGACATTGAAAAACAAAGTTAAAAATGAACCATCACCCTGGAGACTGAAGTCTTTCAAGTCAACATCACAAAGCTCATAAATATTTGTCATGACACCAGCCTTCTGTAACATAAAACCAAATGCCGCAGCACATATAATTGCTTGTCGATTTGTAATCAACATCTGCTTCTGTATCCCAGCAATATAAGCATTTAATGAGATACAACATGACGGACTTGGAGCGGCTAAATTTCTGCACGCATTGATCACTTCTAATGGTTGCTGGAATTCCAGGGGACACACTGCAACCCAGATGACAACTGCTTATAAATATGCCCATAATCACAGCTGATATATGCTAGAAGGTAGGTAACACTCCACTGGTGTGACGTGACTGAGCCGACCATAACTAGTTCTGGTCTGGAACATGCTTGTTATAGTTTTTGTGTAGAAGGTATGGTACACAGGTACACTAGCTTTAGAAAAACACCCAAGTTACCAAACTTATATAAACGTGGATAATATTGCTAACTGATTATTCTTCTCAAGTGGCATAAGGAAGACATGAAACTATCCAACCAGTAGATAACTTCTTTTATCTAATCTCAAGCATAATACCATATTAAATGGACTGGTACAACTCTAATCCAAGTAATTACTTACAACAACACACCCAGTGTATTCCCACAAAGTGGGTCTGGGGAGGGTAGAGTGTTGGGGAGGGTAGACTGTACGTTGTCCGTACCTCTACCCCAAAGGTGAGGTAAAGAGGTGGTTTCCGATAGACCCCCGGCTCAAGACAAAAACAATCCAGAGAAAGACGTAATATAAGAACAAGAACCACTAGATAGCGACAAAATAATCACTTCTGTACTTCAAATTGCTTGTGCTTAATTCTAAGAACTACTCTCTCTATCCAACAATACTTTTCCATATTACTAAAAATAGATGTCCAACAACACTTGTCCATATTACTAAAAACAGATGTCCAGCAATACTTTTGTACGGTTTGGAAAACCGAGGGATAATGTACCCCTTTCTACCCATTTTACCCTTAGGTATTAATTGATCAAAGCATTGAATTAATTATATTCAAAGGGTGATATAATAAAATTATCCCTATTACTTAATGTTTCTTAACTTGTGTGCCAAGTCAATAGTAGACTAGTACTGGTTGGCAGAGGGACCTCGATGATTTCTCATCAAAGAAAAATGTCCAGCAAAATAGGACCAACTTGTGGAAAATAGAAGATAGAAATCCAAAACAAAGTGCAATTCCAAAAAGACTGGGAAACTCCTGAATTCTTTTTTTCTTTTAATAAGGTAAATAGTTTTATTAACATTTGGGGGAAACCCTGTATACATACACTAAAAAAAAGGAGAGAACCTACGCCAAAATATGGCTCTCAACAGAAGAGGTCCAATGCTCTACAAATTGGAACCTCGCCAGTACACCAAAAGTAAACTAGGTACAAAACAGTACTCTTCAATTTTATGAAATCAAGTTTCATCCATTCAAAAGCCCTCCTATTACTTTCTCTCCAAAAATGACCTATATGACAGCCAAGAGGGCAACGCTCCATGCTCTCGGGCTTTCTTTCCCCTTTTAAGGGTCCAACTTTGCAAAGCCTCCTTCACTGTACCCGACATGACCGGTTGCGTCCTAAACATATTTAAGGCCACCCTTCATAACCGATTAGCCGCCTTACAATGCAGAAGAAGATATCTACACTTCCACCAGTACTTCACACAATTTAATGGTAACTCCCAACTTCTGAATCTCAGATGTCAGCAATTTAAAGACGTGCCGTTAAACTTGGAAGCCAAGTGCATAAGAAAAACTATTTTTTTTCAAAAGTTATTATAGGATCAGATTGTATCAAGAGCCTTTTACTATAATACAAGCCATAGGAATTAAAAATAAATTCAGACATTCAGTAATCTTCACCTTGACGCATTTTGGCCGTTAATACGAAAATCTATATTTGTTTTATCAGTCATTGTGATTTTCAAGCCACAATTTCAGTTCATATAGGAACGGGAGAAGGCAATTCTCTAACAAGTCACAAGAAGATCCCACATCTTGCTAAGACAAAGATCACTCTTGAGCCCTCAATAAGTCCTAGAGGCTCCTAAAGCAACATCTTAACCAGGATCAGTATGAACATGGAAGATTTGATCCCCAATAGGTGATTACTTTCTATATGTCCACATATGTCCACGCCATGAGGGACAGAGTTACCCGGTACCTGAGTACCTGCCCTGCCCTGGTGGGTGGTAGCAAGCACGCTATAGGGGCACGATAACCTGAACACCCTGAAGATTATATCCTCAACTGATAAAATGCAACGTTGAAGTTAAAATGAGCTAATTTGTGAAGTAAAGCGTTTTCTGAAACAAAAACTAAACGCAATTTACATTATCTGTTGGTAGGCATAACATGTAAGATGATACAACAAATTAAGAATTTCTTGGAAAAAAGCAACCCTCGGCCCTCGTGTGGACAAAAACATATAAGAGGTTAGTGCGGTCACAATAATTTTCAGGAACTCTAGTATCGAGCCACATAGAAAAAAATGAGAAACATAGTTCTTTGAGAATAATAAAAAACTCACAAACACACTGAGCGCTAGATGCGTCAAAAACCAACCTTTATTAACTTTGCAGGAAGACAATAACCGAAATGTAGAACTGGCATCCTCAAATTGCAGTTTTCTTGCAATCCATGAATAGACCACTCCTTTACAATCATTAAGTGTATCAATTTCACTAGGTACTCCGATTATATTCTTATCACCAAGAGTCATCTTTATCCCTGAAATTTGAAGTGCAGCCTCAGAAATTGCAGGCTGGCAGACAGGCCTACAACATTCTTTAAGAGAATCAACTGTGCTACAGGACTCCAACAACTTGCTTGTATTCACTATTTTTTCAAAAGTACCAATGTCCTTCACAGGGCAAGACCCACCAGTTAGATTTGATGACTTCACAGAGCACAGACCAGAAATGGAGCTATTTGCTCCTTTACTAGCTAATATACTGATGATATCTCTAAAACAATCATCCGCTACCGCACTTTGTAAAACTAAAGTATCAGAGCGATTGCTGTAAAATCCCTGAAATATGTGGAGTAAGCTATTGAATTGTGGGCAGCATATTACATTTCCTACTACCGTTGACAAAGATTGCGTACAATCTGATGCTGTTTTTTCTGTGATGCTTGAAATGACAGAGAAATTTACAGGGCATCTTCCAGTCAAGACAGGGTCATATGCCTTCGGTAAGGAAGGATACATTGGCGGCAATGATTTCTCCGGGGAAGGATAATGAGGGATGACAGCAGGTGATATCTCAATTGGTTCAAAGATTCCACTTTTGGGAGGGCTGGCCTGTTCAGATGTGGAGGAAGTTTGGGTTGGCTCATGCGGCACATGCAGAGCCACTACATTCTGATAGCTGGCCAGACAGAGAGCAATTACTAGCAGCTGATGGATCAATGAACCTGCAATCAGATGCAAGTCACCTTTCAGTATATATAGACAAGCAGAGACCTGGATACGATACACGTTCACACGCATAAGCAGGAGTGGAATATCAAATTGCATCCGTGAAGTGGTAATTTCATGAAATTAATTTGAGCAAATACTAGCTTTGAATCTTTACAGATTTTTTAGCATAGTACAGATGTAACAGTGATTCTAAGAAAGCACAAGGAAAAATCAATTATTGCAAGGCAACTTGCTCATATTCATTCAGGAAAAAATAACATAATAGCCACTATCAGGAAGTAATGAGAATATGCAACCAAAAATTTGTACAACCTTCTCCACAACTGACAGCTATATTATGTCGGCTAACATTTGAATAGTTTGGATGTCATTCTTTAGGAGACAAAGCAGAAAGCCGCAAAGAAAATAGAGTACATTTACAACTGATGGCACATAGGAAGTCCACAATTTTCTTCCCAGATCTCTAATAAGATAAATCTAGCATACAAGTACAGTACTGTACCCTTGAGACGAGAGGCAGCCTTTGCATAAGCCATCCGTCCACTAACCCTCTGGCAACATGGAGACACACAATCAGTACCTTTAAGCTGCTGATGCTACACCAGTTGAGCAGATCACATGAACATTATGAGTACCTGTAACAATTTCAGTCAAAGGGCTAATTAAGAGATTTAAGACGACACTATACAATCCAAAATTGCCTCAGATATTGTGTTGTACATATCCAAAAACAACAACATACCCAGTGTAATCCCACAAGTGGAGTCTAGGGAGGCTAGGATGTAATCAGACCTTAACTCTACCTTTGTGGTCTAGATATACCTAAAATAAATGGCTTCTTATCTTATTTGTAAGAGACAGAGATAGAACAATCTAATAGGAGCATAACATTCTTCATCTGTTAATCGGGAAGTTCTGAATGCAACATTTTCTCTTTCAAGAAACATAAACAAACCAATGGTCAAGATGTCTCTGCATATCGTGAAAAAAAGCAACCTTCATATGAGTACTGGCAAAGATTACAGCTAATAATCTAGCAAAATGAGTGAAATTCACTACTAAACAAATGCAGAATCTCATACCCATGTCATAACTCATAAACTGCACGCTCTAAATGCCATGATAACAAAGGCAAACTGAAATATCTTCAAATGCCTCACAATTGCTTTCATTGTGATCACATTATCATTTGCCAATTTAGAGAAGAAATAGAAGAATGGGTCCACTCATTTCCCTAGACTATGTCTAACCTGGAACCTCTATCACACAAGTAAAATTTTTAGAACAGAACATATAAAGTGACAGTCAGCCATAGTATGATTCAGCAACTCTTTCCCTCCAATTTCTAGAATCACAAGCTTTCCATCTTCACAGATAACCTAGTCAGTTCATCACATGACAGAATCGTCTAGTTCATTTAACCCATAAAACTCTCCTAATCAAGATGTTAGATCATGAACTTAGTGGTGGACAAGAAGGAAACTATTTCACCTCAAACTCCTGTCTTTTATCTGTGACAAGAAGAAAATATCTTTTCTAGTAAACTCAAGTGTCGCCATGAAGATGGAGGCAACGCAGTAAAATCCACCTAATTTTGTTTTCCTCTATTCCAACTAACATTCTTTCCATGAAAAAAGGGGCTTACATTCAAAGTAAACTATACCTTAACAAGCGAAAATTAATCAAAAACATTATTTCTTGATTTAACTATTATACACTGAGATTATAGATAATGTGTATACATCTAGCTACTTAAATAGCAGCTACAACCAACCAATTATATATAGCTTTTAGTTTTTATCAATAAAGAGCTCAAGTGTATATAACTTATATCAATATTTCTTTTGCTATTAATAACTAAAATAAATTATAGGTCTTTCTTCTATAGGGAAAGAAATACTCATTTTTATAAAAGAAATGACAATAAGCAAGTATATGGGCTGATCATCCAACAATCTCTAATTCAGATCCTTATCGGCTAGAATAAATGCATATATATATATATATGGGGCACATGAACCCGTGGTCTCTCCGTAAAACTACATATATTATGAATATATTTTCTAAATCTAGTAGTATAATATTATCAGTTGGCACTTGGCTGGATGTTAAGTCATTTACCTAGACGACTAGGACTACGTTTTTTCCTCCTTTTTTTTTTTAGTGGTGCCCTATGTGCTAGAAATCCTACTTTCGCGTTTGCATATATCCAAGTTTTCAATAGTAGTTTTTCTTTCCCCTATCAAAAAATGCCAAGTACCAAATAAGCAGAAGCAAAATGCAGCGCAAAACCCTTAAGATCCGGAACTATCAAAATCTTAGATATACAACTACAGATTTAATGCACCCAAGGCCGTGTTGCCTAGTAAACACCTTGAAGTGGCAGGTGGCAGGTATATCATGGATTTAATAGTGGGCAAAATTGGTTCAAACACTACGGTTACCAAAAAAGAAAAAAAAAAACTAGAGACTTAAACTGCACAATAAATCTAGACTAACAGTAAGATAAACAGAAATTAAAATAATAATAATAATAATAATAATAATAATAATGGAATACCTGAAGTTAAAATTCAGTAAAGACCATAAATCCTCCACATAATTTGTCATTAAACAACGCTTAGGTCCAAAATTATATCCTAAATGCTAAATAAATACACAAAAAATTGTTGTAATAAGTAGATGGATATGCTCGATAAAAAACTTCAGAGAGAAAGAGGAGGAGTAGCAGCAGTAGGTGGAATTTTTTAACTTTCCTTTTTCTTTAGAGAGAGGAAAAGGAACCCAATAGTTGTAGTGTACACGCAGGATTCTTCAAGGTATATACAGTATGGTCCACTTTAGACGCATCATGCCTCACCGCCTAACCGACTTTGGTACACTCAGTGAATCCTTTTTTCCTTTTAGAGAAAAAGATATAAATGGTCTATTATGTTTGAGGTAGTCTTAAAATAGTCCTGGTTTGGTACAAGAG
This sequence comes from Capsicum annuum, assembly GCF_002878395.1. Taxonomy (NCBI): domain Eukaryota; kingdom Viridiplantae; phylum Streptophyta; class Magnoliopsida; order Solanales; family Solanaceae; genus Capsicum; species Capsicum annuum. The sequence goes on along the minus strand of NC_061111.1, from coordinate 212,927,327 downwards.
GTAATGGATAATTAATATCAAAATTTATTTAAGGATAAATTTATTTCATATTGTATTGAAATAAATTGCATGAAACAATTTTAAAATTATTGTATTATTTTTATCTATCTTGAGGATGAAATAATTAATCTTGAAATAAAAAATCTAGGAAAAATTTATTTTCCAACCAAATGGCCCCTAAGTATGTATTGAATAGTTTTGGTCCTATCAGAAATAGTCTTTTTAAATCATTCTCTAAAATAGACGTAAGGTCAGTATATACTCTACTTAGTCTAGACCCTATTTTGTGAGAACATATTAGGTATATTGTTGTTGTTGTTATCGTGTTTAGTGTCTGATAAATATTTAACAATTTGTGTTTGTTAAATTTGATGAAATTATGAAAAAGAAATAATCATAAATGCCAAGAAAGTCTCATCAAAAATTAAAATACACGACAGTAATATACCAATATAATTATAAAAGTGGAGTTTATAGAGGGCGATGTAATGACCTGAAGTGTGAAATCTTACTTTTTATGTGATTTGATCATTTTGCACTTTTTTGTAGTTGCTACATGTTGATTTTGGAGTGTGGGGATGGTTGACACGGGTTTCAATGTCTTCGGGAGGGTTTTAGAAGAGTTTGAGGTGTTTATGAGCTTTAAAAGTTTCATAGCTGAATTTGGTCAACATTTGATATATTGAGTGTTGGATGGTAGTTTGAAAAGTTTCGTTAGATTTGATATATTGAGTGTTGGATGTCGAATCTGGATTAGTAGCGGGTTTGGATCGGGTTCGGAACCTTTAGTTTGCATTTCAACCCTTCATTTAAAAAACTAGTGAAATGTGCCTTAAAGGGGGCCCGAGGGTTAATTTGTTGAAAACGATCTTTTTTAAAAAACTTTGACATTATCATTGAGTCTAGAACATCAAAAATAACTTAGTAGTATATATGGTTTGTTTCTGTGCGGTCCCAATCAAAATTCGAGGGTCCGTTTGGAGTTTTTTTTTTTGTTTGCACAACACTTGCTGATGTCTGGTATAGCCGCTTAAGTGAGCAACGTACCGTTTAAGTGGTAGCCGCCGATTTAGCGGCAAGGGGTCGCTTGAGCGACATTCGCTTTAGCGATACTTGACCACTTAAGCAATGCCCGACCTAAATGGCTTTGCCATTTTAGCGGCCCTCAAGCCAGTTAAGTAGTGGTCACTTAAGCGTTCAATAGCCGCTTAAGCAACCATCAATGGTATATAAACTTCATTTCGCAATTTTTCATTATTTTTGGACTTCGAGCTTTGGGATTGGACGATTTTTAGGGTTTTCATTACCATTTGAACTTGGGTAAGCTCCAAAACCTTAATTTCATTACTTTACAGTGAATCATAACATCAAAACACTCTTTAATCTTGATTTTAACATGATATTTTAAGGATTTTTAAAACTTAAAAATGATTTTCTTCGATTTGGTCCTCATTTTAAACTCTTTTTCGCATATTTTTTCAACTCTAGACTCCTATAATATTGGAGAATGTGTTTCTAAAATAAGATTTTGGCTTTACCCCTTTCGTTTTTGAATCCATTTTGGATTTAGCTTAAATATGGACAATATGAATATCATTAGCTTTCTTTTAATACGTAGATATTATATTTGAATGTCTTAGTTGATTCCGAGGACGTTAAAAAAGGAAAAGACTCCTTATTGAAGGACTTTAGGCTTGAATTTTGA
>NC_061111.1:212905490-212925522 GCF_002878395.1 Capsicum annuum | reverse complement strand
GCAGTAGTTTAACATACATAATAAATATATCTAAACCAATCTAATCAAGTGTATCCTCGAGCTACCTTATAACTCAATCCTTCAGTTTTGCAAATCTACAAACAAGTAGATTGATGATGTTACAACTACCTTTCACAACCAACTTTGGAACTGTTAACTGCACACAGGTGGCGTTCTATGCATCAAACAATACTTATGAAATTGATTTTAGCGTTGAGGATCAAAAGAATCAAGGTGACTAGGAACTAAAATGATATGAGGTTTATAAAGATAGGTAAATTGAACAAAGGTTCAGCAGCTCTAAGTGTAGATACAAGGTGGCTCGACCATGTATTGTACTAGAGAAATAAGGAGAAACAACTATTTACTCAGTCGGGAAAGTGCACATATATTCTCTTGGAGGACAGTTATTTTAGACTTAGCAGTGGAAAATTACAAAATAGTCAATGCTTAACTGCTTCAAAATCAACTTCAAACCTACTAAATCAAAGTTTAAACTCTAGTTTGAAGTTGCAAACTTCAAATATACGAGTTTCAAGTTAGGCTTCCAAAATGTTCAAATGTTTGATAGGAATTCATCGTCGAACAGAAAAAAAACATGTATGTAAAGACAACAAGATGGAGATAATTGAGCCAATAATTGCTCATACGTCTGGCTTGCTGATGGAACCTAGCATATGCTATTTAGAGCATATGCCAAAGTACAAAATGGAAGAGCTGCCTCTGATTTCTCTGCTAACAGAGCTATTGTTGAGTCTATGAGTAGTACTTAAAAATGATAATCATACTAAAGCAATAGCAGAAAGCATTCATTTTTTATTTGTAAACTCAAATACAAAGTTCCTCTCAAACATGAACATTATATCTTCAAATGATAGAGTATTAGAAATTCCAAGTTAATTTAGCATTCTTTTCCTAAAATACAGGACCTAAAAAAATTAATTGTAACTTAGGGTAATGGAGGCCTAATTATTAGAACAACTATCCTAAATAATAAATATGATCCATAAAAGCAGTCTCTCTCCAATACAGGCTAGACGATAACATATTTGTCATCTGCATTAGCATACTAGACAAAGTTGCATTTGGTAGCAACAGGATCAAAAATCCAAGTCTATCCACCACTTTCTAAACAAAATATGCTCTATCTCAAGAGTTAAATACAATAGACAGCTGCTGAGAGTGACAATTTATACCTGAATATCATAGATGTATAACTGTTTAGCACCTTGTTCACTTCCAACTTCAAGAATATCCATCAACAATCATGTACCCCAAAACATCATGATGATTCAAGTTTCACCAAAAAATGGGGGTCTGAAATAAGATATTCTTCATGGCAAATAATCACTAGGATATACAAGGAAGAGTTACTGACCTTTGAAGAAAGAAACAACTATCGGATCTAGTGCCAAAATTAGACATCATGGTAGAATGATGTATATCCAATGAGCATGATTGATTACATCGAAAAATATCAAAGAAATAATGAGAAAGTGAAATCTCAATAGTTGTTAAAGTAGCTAAGAGTAAAAATAAAATACAAATAGAACCAACAACCAAAATTGAGTTGCAAGATGTCTAGAAGTTCGAAGTACACATCACTAACAGCTCAAGATATAGAAAAATATTAAAATATTGAACAATCAAATTACTCGTCAAATCCATCTATTATCATTATTGAAACAAAGGTAAAATTTCTAGATTTATTTAACTTCTATAGTTTCAAAGACCAATGTTAGCGTGTGGAATTTGATGAGAAACTGAAAACTTAAACAGTGGAGGCAAGAACTATTGAAAGATGATGATTAGCGGTTAGCAGTTAGTAGTTAGTTGAGTCAGCTATAGTTAGTAGTTAGTCGGCTATAGTTTACAGTTTTACTGTTACATTGAATTACTGTGCTTAGGAGTTAGTTACTGAAATATTAGTTACTAAAGTGTGAGCTAGCATGTTTAATGTGATTGATCTAAGAACCTTCTAGACTTTTCTAGAAGGTAATATAATCATCTATATATAGATGAGTAGCTGAACTAGAAAGATACACAATTCAATTTCAGTTTCCTGTCTCTATTTCTGCTCGTAAGAGCTGTCATATTCATCGCTGAGAGTGCCTCTGTAGCATAATTTCTCAAGAACTATTAGGAAACAAATGTGCAACCATGCAAAACATTCCAAAAAGATCAATTGGGAACTTAATAGGAGGTCCTACAACTGCTTTCTTCAGTAACTCCAACACCAAGAAATATTTATATTCAGTATAGTAAGTCTAAGATGATCGAAAAAAAAAGAATAGGACATGACTTCGCAAGACTTCACTGATAACCGAAATTTACAGGCAAAGAAAACCTCTTTTGGACGGATTGTTCAATAATAATAAAAGAGAATCTTCTATACACAATTGTTTTGTTTTAAAACAAGGGCTGGACTTGATCAATTTTTTTTTTGAGAAAATACATAAATACCCCCCTGAACTTGTCCGAGTTTTTCAAAAAGACACCTAAACTATATTTCTGACATATTACCCCACGAATTTTACTAAAATTATTGTAAATACACCATTTTAACTTAAATTTTGCCCATGTGTGTAGACACGCATGACAGACGCGTGAAGAGTTAAAAATTGACTTAAATTACCAATTAAAAATTTCCATATGTCATTTATTTGTCAAATAATTATAAAATCTCTTCTTCTCCATTGATGTCTTCCTCAGCTTTCTCCAACAAAAAAAGCTCCATTATTTTTTATTGTCTCTTTTATTAATATAATATTCTAATTCTTTTGCTTTTCTTTCTTCTTTTTTTAATCTTTCTCTAATCTCCTCTTTTTTATAGATGTTTTGCAAATAATTTTTGGTGACCGTCTTGCTGGATTTGAACCGGTCGTTTAATATTAGGAGATTTAGTGAGTTGAAGAGAAGAAAAAGAGAAAAGAAAGTCAGCTATGGTTGTCGATGAAATTAAACTCTGATAATTAAATCATCGATTTTCGATGATTATCACTATTTTCAATCGAAAATGATAGAGAAAGAAAGAATGAAGAAGAATTAATAGAAAAAACTAAGAGAAGCCATAGATTCAAAATTGTTATCACCTTTTTTTCAATCATTTTTTCTGATCACACCATATTGCCAGTCATATTCTTCGGCAAGAAAGGAGGATTTTTTTTAAAAGGATTAAATTAGTACAAATACTAATCAAAACAAAAAAGCAGAAACTAATCAAAACAAAAATGATAAAAGAAAGAAGCAGCAACCATCGAAATCCATACACACTAACAATATACACAGTGAGCAACATACACACTGAGGTGGGGATGAACAACCATTAGAGAGGGTAACAACGTGAGAGAGGAGAGAAAGGTGACGGGGAGAATCAAAATATTAGAGAGAATGAGAAAAAAAAGTGGAAAAAGAGAAATAGAGGAGAACTGAGAGAGAGCTTGGGGGAGACGAAAGAGACCCACACATAAGAGAGGAAGAGATAGTTTATTCTATTGTTTGTCATTTAAAAAAAAATTGGCACATTTGCGCGCGTGTTTTACACTCAGTGATTTTAAAGTGAGAGTACTCATATAAGGGTGATAAAGATGTACTTTGAATAAGAATAATGGGGTAATAGGTCATCCGCAAAGTTAAAGTGTCTTTTTACAAATATCGGACAAGTTCAAGGGTGTCTTTATGTATTTACTCTTTTTTTTTTTCTCAAAGTTGCCTTAACATGGTTCCTATACATTAATGTAATTCTAATCTGTTGGGTTCAATATGTATGAAAAGTATGAATGGAAAATAGAGGGAAAATAGTGGAAAGAAAGAGAGACACCAAAATGAAAAGTGTACTCTTTTAATGGAAAGTTCACTAATTCTCCCACATTGGTGGGAGAAGAAAACTTTAAAATGTTTATAATAAGAAGAACTTACTCCACATGGATAGTGAGGCAAGAACAAGGTGGTGCCTCGCACCGTCGTCGTCGTCGTTGCTAGCTCGGCTCAACTTCGTCTTTGGCTTTGGCTTTGGCTTCGGTTTCAGATTCGGATTCGAAAAATGATCGATCGATGAGATATACTTTTTAGACAAATTTTATTTGACAGAAATTTAATCTAAAAATACCAAAGGGAAAAATGCAATAATTTTTTTCTGTGTTTTTGATCCTCCATTTATATGCATGCATACAGTGGCGGAAACACTATTTCGAAATGCAGTACAGAAGTGAATTGATGCTTCGGAACGGATGCAACCCTTCAATGAAATGACACACTGATTCATGAAATGGTATGCGTGTTCGAAAAAAATGCATTCTTTGGACGAACAGACATAATTTTTTAAAAAGGTTACACCTTTTAAGTGAACCATTGCCACCTTTCAGAAAAGTCACTTGATGGCTATAAAAACCTGCTTTCATCCACAGGTTTTGGTACAATTTTTTTTTGAAAAAGATACAAACTCTTCTTGTCTTTAAAAACTATTTTGTGTGATCAATAAAATTGTTAAGTGAGTTCGTTGAATCTAACAATTTGAGGTACCGCTATTATTCGGATAGAAGGCCATTTTATCCTGGAAGAAAGATTTCATAACCTCGGGTACAGTGAGGGGAATTATTTCTTAAGGACACTCTGTGAAGTCGGGGGACTTGGTCTTAAAAATTTTGTTTCATCTCTTTTCTTGAAATTTAACATACTTCTTGGATAGATTATTTATAATCTTGTGTTAAAGGGATTAAGGAACTTCATAAGTCTTCTTATTTATTCATGAACTAGTGTTGAAATTGTTGCATTTATACAGATTCTACTACCCAAAACATTGAAAGTAACAATCTTAAGGAATAATCACTTTCGGAATCTGTATAGCTTGTTTTTGGATTTTAAACCTTTAAGCTTTCTACTCCATTTGAACTTGACTAGTGATTTGAAGACATCAAATCTTCATCAAAAGTTAAATATCTCTTGGTTGACGATTGGAAGTAATACAAACTTTATCATTTAACTAGAAACAAGAAGTGTTTAAAGTTGTTGCAACTTTTTAATAAGTATTTCGATATACGAACGGTACTATCTTGTGGTGACAGAAAAATGATAACCGATAGACAAATGCATGATGCTGGTACGACTGTGGGAAACTAGTATTATCATATCAAGTTGCATGAATGCTCCGCCGGCGATGGCACCAGCGGAGAAACCCAGAAAGTTTGTGGGTATTGACTTTAAGAGATGGCAGCAGAAAATGTTCTTCCAACTCACCACTCTTTGTCTTCAAAGGTTCACGATTGAGAAAGCTCCAGAAGTGCCCGAGGGAACCTCTGAAAAAGAAAGCTTCATGATTTTGGAGGCTTGGAAACACTCAGACTTCCTTTGCAGGAATTATATCTTGAGTGGCCTCCAAGACGACCTTTATAATGTGTATAACAAAACCAAGATTGCAAAAGAATTATGGGGAGCGCTAGAACGAAAGTATAAGACGGAGGATGCTAAAACTAAAAAGTTCTTTGTTACAAGATTCCTGGAGTACGAAATGATAAACAACGTCTGTTGTTTCACAAGTGTAGGAACTGCAAGTAATCATCTATGATCTCCTAGCGAAAGGTATGATTTTGATATACACCTTTGTTGAACAATTTAAACATGTTATTAGTGTCCACATGAACTTTATTATAGGTTTGATTGTGAATGAAACATTTTAAGTAGCATCAATGTGGAAAGACTTCAAGAACTACTTGAAACACGAACTCAAGGAGATGATAGTCGAAGATCTGATTGTACGACTACGCATTGAAGAAGATAATAAAGCTGCTGAAAGAAGGTCAAGAGGCAATTCTACAATGAGTGGAGCAAATATTGTAGAAGATAATCAAAACAACTCTAAAAGGCAAAAGAAAGCTAGAAATAAAAGCAATCAACCCAAGAAAAAATTCAAGGAAAAGTGCTTCAACTGTGGCAAGATTTTCCATAAGTCTACGAATTGTCGTGCCCTAAAGAAAGGGAAGAAGAAGGACCAAGAAAATCTGCCTGAGTCTAAGAAAGAAATGGATGATCTGTGTGCTATGTTTTTCTAATATAACTTGGTGGGAAATCCTCATGAATGGTGGATGGATTCTGGTGCCACCCAACATGTTTGTGCTAACAAGGAGTTATTTTCGATGTTTGCTCCGGCTCAAGTAGAAGAAAAGATCTACATGGTAAACTTCGCTACTGCAAAAGTGGAAGGAATAGGAAAGTGTGCTTGAAGATGACTTCTGGCAAAGTGTTGACACTTAATAATATCTTGTATGTTCCAAAGTTACGGAAGAACTTGATTTAAGTTTTACTTCTAGCCAAAAACAGATTCAAATGTGTATTTGTTTTCGAAAAAATTGTTCTTAGTAAAGGAGAAGTGTATGTAGGAGAAGGCTACCTCAATGAAGGCCTATTCAAAATGAATATTGAAATTAATGGAAGTTCAATTTCTTCTTACTTGCTTGAGTCTTATGATTTGTGGCATGAACGTTTAGGCCATGTTAACTACAAAATATTATAAAAATTGATCAAATTAGAAGTTTTACCAAACTTTGAGTGCAATAAATCAAAATGTCAAACTTGTGTGGAATCAAAGTATGCCAAGCATCTGTATAAGTTCGTTGAAACGAATTCCAATCCCTTAGACTTAATCCACACAGACATTTGTGATATGAAGTCAACACCATCACGTGATGAAAAAAATATTTCATAAATTTTATTGACGATTGCACTAGATATTGTTATGTCTATTTGCTAAGCAATAAGGATAAAGCAATAGATGTGTTTAGGCAATATAAAACTGAAGTTGAAAATCAGTTAGAGAAAAAGATAAAAATGATAAGAAGTGATAGGGGTGGAGAATATGAATCTCCCTTCGCCAAAATATGTGTAGAGAATGGAATTGTCCATCAAACTACGGCCCCGTATTCCCCTCAATCTAATGGAATTGCGGAAAGAAAAAATCAAACGTTGAAGTAAATGATGAATGTCTTACTTATAAGTTCAGGTTTACCGCAAAACTTATGGAGGGAGGCTATCCTTATAGCCAACCGAATACTAAATAGAGTTTCCCATATTAAGACACAATCAATCCCTTATGAAAAATGGAAAGGAAGGAAACGCAACTTGAAATATTTCAAAGTGTGGGGGTGTTTAGCAAAGGTCCAAGTTCCTATACCTAAAAGGGTTAAGATAGGACCTAAAACGGTGGACTGCGTATTCATAGAATATGCTAAAAGTAGTAAAGTATGTTAGTTTTTGGTTCATAAATCTGCACATTTGGATATTAATTAAAATATGATAATTGAATCAGATAATGCTGAATTTTTTAAAAATATTTATCCGTATAAAACTAGACATGAACAGTCTAGTTGAGGGACTAAACGACCTCGAGATGAACCAAGTGAGAATGTACGTAATGATGAGAATCCAAGACGTAGTACACGTCAAAGAAATTCAACTTCATTTGGATCGAATTTTGTAACATTTCTCTCAGAAAATGAGCCTCAAACATTTAAGGAAGCGATGGTGTCTTTGGACTCATCCTTTTGGAAAGAGGCAGTCGATAGTGAGATTGATTCAATCTTAAGAAACCATATGTGGGAGTTGATTGATCTTGCTCCAGGAAATAAACCTTCAGGGTCTAAATGGATCTTCAAAACAAAATTGAAAGCGGATGATACTATTGATAAATACAAGGCAAGACCTGTAGTAAAAGGCTTCAAACAAAAAGAAAGCCTTGATTACTTTTATGCATACTTGCCGGTAATAAGGATAACGTCGATTTGAATGTTAATTGCCTTGGCGGTGGTATATTGTCTTAAAATCCATAAAATGGATGTGAAAAATTCATTCCTAAATAGAGATTTGGAGGAAGAAATTTACATGGAATAGCCTGAGGGTTTTGTGGTTCCAGAAAAAAAAAAAGGTGTGTAAACTTGTTAAGTCACTTTATGGACTAAAACAAGCACCTAAGCAATCGCATGTAAAGTTTGACCAAACCATGTTGGCAAACAGATTCAAAATTAACGAATGTGATAAGTGTGTTTATATTAAAGACACTCCAAATCACCTAAGTAAAGACATTTCAAACATAAATACAACTAAACACATGCTCGAGAGAAAGTCCGATATGAAAGAGCTTGGAGCTGTGGATGTGATCTTAGGGATAGGAATCCATAGAACTCCAGAAGGGTTGGCATTGTCACAGTCTCATTACATTGAAAAGGTACTTGAAAAATTTAAGTATATGGAATTTGGTATTGCCAAGACCTCATTGGATGTGAGCTTTGCACTTCGAAAGAATGAAGGTGAAAGTGACTCACAATTGGAGTACACAAGAGTATTAGGATGTCTAATGTATATAATAAATTGTACACAACCAGACATAGCATGCGCTATTAGTAAGTTAAGTCGGTACCTGAGTAATCTCAATAAAACTCATTAGTTGCAATGAAAAGAGTTTTGGGTTATCTCAAATACACTCAAGACTATGCTTTGCATTACAGTATATATCTCGTGGTACTTGAAGGATATAGTGATGAAAATTAGATCACCGGATCGAACGAAGTAAAACCCACGAGTGGATATGTATTTACTATTGGTGGAGGAGCGGTCTCTTGGAAATCATCCAAACAGACCTGTATTGCTCGCTCTAGAATGGAATCTAAATTTATCGCATTGGATAAAGCTGGTGAAGAAGTAGAATGGCTCCAAAATTTCTTGGAAGATATTTCTTAATAGCCCAAGCCAGTGGCACCAGTATGTATACACTATGATAGCCAAGCAGCAATAGGTAGGGCAGGGAGCATGATGTATAATAGTAAATCTCGTCACATAAGACGGAGACATAATACCGTTTGAGAACTTCTCTCTAGTGGAATTATCATTATTGACTATGTGAAGTTAAAGGATAATGTGTTGGATCCACTTACAAAAAGTCTATCTAGAGAAGGAGTTAAGAGAACATCCAAGGGAATGGGTTTAAGGCCTAAGACAAGTCAGCATGGCGTTAACTCTACCTACCATATGGGAGATCCCAAGAGCTAGGTTCAAGGAGATCAAACAAAGTTGTGCCTGACAGGTTCAACATTGTTAAAGACCCAACTCATTCTCATGATGTAGATAATGTTTAGGAAATAAGGATAAGATTTATGGTGTGAAGTCTTTTAATGATTATCTAAATTTGACAGATTTGACCAAATAGTTTAATCTATAGGATCGAACATTTAGAAATTTCCTATGTGAGGTCAAAGTGGAGGCCGCTTCAAGGAGAATGTTAGTAAAGGCCTATTCTCTAAGCTCTCATGAAATCGGGACGTGTTCATGGCTAAAAAGAATAAAATCGTGAGAACCATAAATGATAAAATGCTGGTTGTGTGACATGTGTTGTGTAGGTGTATATTAAAGCTCAGCGGTTCAAAGATATCATATCTACCGATTGACCGAGTGCATCCGATACATGTTCACTACGGAAAGTTTAAAGGAAAACCCACTTATCCAGATGTAATCAGTCTTTGCTTGATGATCACATATTTTTCCTTAAAATTTTACGAAAAAAGTTGTCATTCTCCATTCATGTGGGGGATTGTTGGGTTCAATATGTATGAAAAGTATGAATGGAAAATGGAGGAAAAATAATGGAGAGAAAGAGAGACACCAAAATGAAAAGTGTACTCTTTTAAGGAAAAGTTCACTAATTCTCTCACATTGGTGGGAGAAGGGAACTTTGAAGTGTTTATAATAAGAAGCACTTACTCCACATAGGTAGTGAGGCAAGAACAAGGTGGTGCCTCGCGCCGTCGTTGTCGTCGCTCGCTTGGCTAGGCTTCGACTTCGTATTTGGATTTGGATTTGGAAAATGATCGCTCGATAAGATATATCTTTTTGGACAAATTTTATTTGACAGAAATTTAATCCAAAAATACCAAAGGGAAAAACGCAATAAATTTTTCTGTGTTTTTATCCTCCATTTATATGCATGTATGCCATGGCGGAAACACTATTTTGAAATACAGTGCAGAAGCGGATTGATGCTTCGAAAGGGATGCAACCCTTCAAAGAAATAACACACTGATTCATGAAATGATATGCCTATTCGAAAAAGACGCATTCTTTGGACGAACATACATGATTTTTCAGAAAGGTTACACCTTTTAAGTGAACCATTTCCACCTTTCAGAAGAGGCACCTGATGGCTATAAAATCCTTCTTTCATCCACAAGTTTTGGTACAAAATTTTTCTGAAAAAAAATACAAACTCTTCTTGTCTTTAAAAACTATTCTGTGTGATCAATCAAATCGTTGAGTGAGTTCGTTGAATCCAACAATTTGAGGTACCGCTATTTTTGAATTGAAGGCCATTTTATTCTGGGAGGAAGATTCTATAACCTCGGGTACAGTGAGGGGAATTATTCCTTAAGGACACTCCGTGAAGTTGGGGGACTTGGTCTTAAAAATTTTGTTTCCTCTCTCTGCCTGAAATTTAACATACTTCTTGGATATATTATTTATAATCTTGTGTTGAAGGTGCTAAGGAACTTCATAAGTGTTCTTGTTTATACTGTTGGGTTTGAAATCGAGAGGGCGTCATGCGGAAGCTATTAGTTGCAAACTATGAGACGATAAATAAGATGACATATGAAAAATTAAACTAAAAATATATTATTGGATATGGTTTGGCCAAACGGCCTACATATTAAAAATAAAATTGAAAATCCTAAAACTTATTGGGAGAAATCTCCCCCTAAACAAAGACACTTTAAAGACTTCATTGTGGATGTTATTGTGTTTTGGTATGAGAAGGGGGTGTTCTATTTATAGAGTTCCAAAACCTTTCCTCCAAGAAAGAGGTTAGCCAAATATGAAAAAGAATTATACTTTTTTGTTTCAGGAAAAGTAAAAATAATTATGGTAACTTTTATTTTCCTTCTAAGAAAAAATAAAACTTACATATAGTAAGAAAATCAAGGCAAAATCCTAACAAATCTCCCCTTTTTGGCTTGTTTTTCTTCACTTGATTCATCTTCTCTTCATATCACGTGCATGAACTTCATTCTTGATAAAATCTTCATAACTGCTGCTTGCCATGGTTAAAAATAAGGTTTAAAATATCATGGTTAAAAATTGGTTTAAAAGTAATATTTTATTTTCATTTTTAAATATGCAGCAGCAGGCGTGTTGAAAATATGGTTGAAACTTGTTCTCCACATGTAGTTCGACAAAAATCTTCATTATAGCCCAAATTGTTGCAACTTGATTTTGAAACCTCTTGGAACCTGTTTAATCTCGTCTCACCATACCATTGGACCATTGAACCGTAAGCTCTGATACCACTTGTTGGGTTCAAAATCGAGAGGGAGTCATGCGGAAGCTATTAGTTGCAAACTATGAGACTATAAATAAGATGACACATGAAAATTAAACTAAAAATATATTATTGGATATGGTTTGGCCAAACGGCCTATATATTAAAAATAAAATTGAGAATCCTAAAATTTATTGGTAGAAATCTCTCCCTAAACAAAGACTGTTTAAAGACTTCATTGTGAATACTATGGTATGAGAATTGGGTATTCTATTTATAGAGTTCCAAAACTTTTCCTCCAAGAAAGAGGTTAGCCAAATATGGAAAAGAATTATATTTTTTTTGCAGGAAAAATAAAAGTAATTATGATAAATTTTATTTTCCTTCTAAGAAAAAATAAAATTTAAATATAGTAAAAAAATCAGGGCAAAAACCCTAACATAGACATGAACTAGTGTTGAAGTTGTTGTTGTATTTATACAGATTCTAGTACCCGAAACATTTAAAGTAACATAATCAAAGATGAATAATCAACATCCTTCCACCAGCTTCTTCTCCTTTTTTTTGGTTATGCAGATCAAGAGCTTCATTGGCTTCAATTTGACACTACTGTAAAACTCATTCATTATTGGATTAACCAAATTTGAAACAAAAACCAGGTTAAGTTCATTCCTCTTTCTCTCCTGATGAACGCGATTATTAGTTGCAACGAAAGGGTGATTCAAAAGCATATCAGCTGTCCATCGAGAAAATGGGTCTGTAGCAAGGCACTTATTCAAAAAGTCCTCCGTATGTTTGGACAACTTCTCGTTGTGCAAGTACGAAGACTACATTCCAAATTTGCAAAACAGATGAAGAGTATCGTTAATTCCAGTGCAATCCCATATTTTCTTTCCAGTAATCGTCTCAAACATGGCGGAACCGAAAGCCCAAATATCAACAGCAGTTCCATATTCCCCATCAAGAACCGATTCTAGTGTCATATACATGGGCGTTCCCCTAAGCTTTCTTTTCTCACGCTCAATTCCAACCTTTTTTCCAAATCTATTCTCTAGCAGAATAACATTATGCCATTTAATATCACGATGAACAAACCCCCTTTCATGAATAACACAGTCCCAAAACAATTGATTTGAGCAAGATATTATAGAGAATATTTCCATTTTCTTCAATAGCATCCTCTCCAAAACATGAAATAATTTGCAAACAATCATGGAATTCGTTCAAGAATTCTCTCTCCTTTTGTAATGACTTGGAACGGGAAAACAAGGAAGATTTCGTTGTAGATGGAATATCGACGGAGAAATTATCGTGTGTAATTGCAAAAGTGAAAATACCTTCTGCCCTTTTTTTTCTTACTCTAATCCTTTTTTCTTGGTTGAGAGTAAGTAATTGGGTTACACACATACTACTATATAAATAAAGGGAAAGACAAATTATACTGGAACCAAGAAACTTAACTGTAAGGAGTTATCATTACAGCATGCACTTTTAGTTACCGGACTGAATCACTTAACTATAATAAGTAAAATTTGTATTGAATCTTATTGCACATAATACTATCTTACGACAATATATAGTTGTACAATATATAGTTGTACATAATTATAGTGTGTTACATTTCTTCAGGTAATACACAAGAAATCCCTATTTATGGAACTAAAGTCGTACTGACAATATGGGCACTGGCGAGCATCCGTGAATAACCACTCGAGGATGCACTCATGGTGAAATATGTGGCTGCAAGGAAGAGCTCGTAAGAGGCTAACCTCATCGAACTCGACTGTACATATACAGCAAGTGTCAAAGTGTCCACATCTCTCATCCCAAAATGGGATCAATGGAAATGTGTGGACAATGACACTTGGATCACCAAGTGGCTCTACAGGAAGTGCCTGTGGAGGAGCCTCTTGCGCCTCCGATGCCTGTGGAGGAGCCTTTTGCACCTCCAGGACCTGTGGAGGAGCCTCTTACGCCTCCGACACCTGTGGAGGAGCATCGTCGTCTTCCTCTACACGACAACACTCCCTACAAATGCAAACGCAAGTAATAAGAAACATCAAGATAGTAGAACCTAAAAAGAAGTATATCTCTGGCTTTTCTTTTCTGGTTCTGCCCAGTAATGAGTCTGCAAACTCTCCACCGTTATCTGACTTGGCAAACCCAAAGCAAGCCACACCTAACTATAAGAAGGAGATAAAAATAAGTCATTGAGTTACATGAGTTCATGTATTAGAAATTTAATTTACGATAATTAGCAATGGTCCGAATAAATGTAGAGAAGTAGAGAAATATAAATCTACTTTGACCAACTCATCAAAGCAACCAGGTATCATATCTATTATCAAACTTTCACATCACCTTAAAATAAACTTTAAAAAGATAGAAGTCCATGATAATGTTCTAGATCGTCCAGAATTCAGTGCTAGTCTGTCTTTTGCATGTAAAAATTGCCTTGCTATGCTAAAAAGGAGATTGCCTCTAATGAGTGCTTGCCTCATTAACATTTCCTCATTTTATAGATTACTTTGTCTTCTTATTTACTACTGTAGTATATTTCAGTTATAAGACTTTTTCCTTGAGTCCACATATGGCAACCGTACAAATTGAAGGAATCCCATGAGTCGGCTAAATTAGGCGGAACATATGGTATTCTTTAGGCCAAGAATCATTGCAAAAAATTAAGAAGCTCAAAAGTGCTCTTTTTCATGTGTTGTCTGAATTCTAGAACACTCTTCTCTCGATTGTACTTTCTATGTAGAAATGGATAAATATTAATTGATCTTTGTGGGTTTGGTGAATGTGAAATGCATAAAAGTTTATTAATTTGGTTGGAATGATATTGCAAATCTCTCTGTTGTCTTCTTTGCTAAAGATAGGTTTGACTTTCCCCATTGCTAGGGCTCATGCATGAACGGATAGTAGAGTTTTGGCTTTTTCCGAAAATTGTGTCTGTGTACTAGCAGCCATTTTATTACAAAATGATCAGCTTTGTGTTTACTCAGAAAAGTTGTTTTTTTTTTTTTTTGCGTTTCTCAGTTGTTGATTCTTGCACACATATTGAATTTATCATTGTTGATTCTTGTCCCGACTTCAGGTACTTGTATGTTTTATTAAAAGATATGCGATTGATGCTGGGAAAGGCAGAGACACAATCAAAAAGCCCAACAGGGTAGTAGCGGAAGAATATTCAAGTCTAAATTTTTCCTTTCAACTTGAACCAAGAGGAGACAAGCAAACTCAAAAAAATAATGATAATAGGCAGCAAATAAATCAACCAAACAAATACGACAAGATAAGAATAAAGGCAATCACAGAGAATACCAAATTTATGTGGAAAACCCTTAATGTAAAGAGTGAAAAACCAAGGGACCAAAACCTTCACTATAATCAACAAGAGTTACAATATTTTTCTCCAACACCAAACAAGTGTCAAGTAACGAGAAACAACGCAATAAAATAGGACCAAAACAAGAGAATAAAAGGAGCACAAATAGCAAAACACAGCTGTTGTTCGGGAATGAAAAATAGGAGCTACAAGGCACCAAATTCAACTCTGTCAGTTCCCTTAACTTCAAACCCTTCGGGCTGCTCCATATAAATTTCTTCATCTAAGTCATTATGGAGAAAAGCAGTTTTAACATCCATTTGCTCAATCTCTAAATCTAGACTTGCAGTTAAGCCTAGAACCACACGAATAGATGAAATCTTCACAACTGGAGAGAATATCTCATCAAAATCAACTCACTTTTTCTGGTTAAATCCCTTCACAACCAATCTAGCCTTGTACCGTGGAATTGGGTTACCATCTTTATGCTTCACCTGAAAAACCCACCTATTTTTCAAAGCTTTTCTGTCTTTAGACAGCTTAACCAAATCAAAGGTATGATTATCATGCAAAGATTTAATTTGATCTTTCATAACATTAAACCATTTTTCTTTTGCTTCACTTTCCATGGCTTCATCAAGAATCTCAGGTTCTCCCCCGCCAGTCAAGAGTACATACTCGCTGGAAGAATAACGAGATGAAGGTATTCTTTCTCTAGTAGATCGTTTGAGAGAACTCTCTAGAGCATTAATAATTGGTTACTGATCAACCATATCAACTTGCACTGGAGCATCAACAACATCATGCTAGTCATTCTGAACATGATTATCATCTTCATTATCAACTTGATTTTCATTATCATGAAGATTTTTTTCGGGAGCAGTAATCAAAGGAATTGGATTAAGATCAACTAGGCTCTCACTATTCTAAGAATTAATCTTCTTAGCTTTGTCAAAATCTTCAATTTTTTAGTCTTCAAAGAACAAAACATCACAGCCTCTAATAAGTTTCTTCTCAACTGGATCATAGAAACGATAGCCAAATTCATCTTGACGATAACCAATGAAGATACACTGCCTAGTTTTAACATCCAACTTTGACCTTTCATCCTTAGGAACATGCACAAAGGTTTTACACCCAAAGACTCTAAGATGATCATAAGAAACATTCTTACCAGACCAAACTTTGCCAAGGACATCACCATCCAAAACAACTGTAGGAGATAAATTGATAAAGCAGCCATATTAAGTGCTTCTGCCCAAAATAAATCTGGCAGCTTAGCATCTGAAAGCATACTAACCCTCTCAACTAGAGTTCTGTTCATCCTCTCTGCTAAACCATTTAACTAAGGAGTTTTTGGAGGATTTTTCTGATGCCGAATACCCTGCTCTCTGCAATATTTATTAAAAGGACCAATATACTCACTACCATTATCTGAACGGATGTATTTCAATTTCTTCCTTGTCTGTCTCTCAACCAAGGCCTGAAAACCCTTGAACACATCAAGGACTTAATCCTTGGACTTCAAAGGAAATACCTAGATTTGCGAGAATGATCATCAATAAAAGTCACAAAATAAAGTGCACCACCATGAGACCTTACTTTAAAAGGACCACACAAATCAGAATGCACTAACTCCAGCAAATCAAGTTTTCTTGAAGGCGGATGACTCTAAAAAGAAACTCTTTTCTATTTATCGGCTAATCAGTGACCACATTTCTTCAACTTTGCTTGTTTCACTCCAGAAAGCAAATTTTTTTTAGCCAAACTATCAATCCCCTTCTCACTCATATGACTCAACCTTCTATGCCATAACTATGATGAAGTATCATTATCTACCAAGTTTATCAAGCCTCTAGAAGTAGAGCCTTGAAATACGTACAAGTTAGACAACTTGTCACCTCGAGCCACAATCATCGAACCTCTAGTAAGCTTCCACTGGCCAGCACCAGGGTGTTAACATAACCCTCATTATCAAGATTTCCTATCGAAATCAAATTCAGGCGAATATCTAGAGCATGCTTGACATTATTGAGAACTAGTTTGGAACCATTATTACTTTCTAAACAAACAGTGGCAATGCCAAGTACTTTAACTTCATCATTATTGTCCATTTTCAACATCTCAAAATTACCTGGAGTAGCACCAGAATCTGCAAACTAGCTAGACTCATCACGAATAAGATTAATGACATTCTTACTACAAGCAACAAAAAGATCATCATTAGTAACAACTACAACACAATTTTCAATATCACCTTCTTTCTTTTGACGTCTCATATCTCTCTTATGCTTGTAGCAATATTTCATGATATGCCCCATTTTGTTGCAATAGTCACATGTAACATTCTTGAATTTGGACCTTGACTTGCTTCTACTTTTATCTATATCATCCGAACCTCTGGACTTATTTCTCCCCCTCTTTTTAGTAACTAAAATGGCAGAGTGTGAAGATGAAGAAGATGAGGCCTGAGATCTTCTTTTCATCCCTTCATTTAAGACACCACTTTTAACATATTCCATAGTTACAATACCACCAGGAGCAGAATCAGCCAAAGAAACTCGAAGAGTTTCCCAAGAGTCAGGCAGAGTATTAAGAAGCCAAAGTCCCCGAATTTCTTCATCAAACTTTACACCCATTCCGGATAGCTAGTTAAAGACACCCTGAAAATTATTTATGATTAGAAATAAGACTTCCCTCTTTATACCTGATATTCATCAATTACTTAAGTAGGAAAAACTTGTTATTGCCAATCTTCAAAGCATAAAGTGTCTCGATCTTGTCCCACAAACTTCTGGCATGTGTCTCATTCACAATATGGTTTCAAACATTATATTCAACTCATTGTTTAATATAGCCATAAACCTATAGGTGCTCAAATTCTCAATCCTCATATGTCATTGATTGAGGTTTAGTAGATGCAAAAGAAAATAAATGCATTTTCTTGACAAAGAGAAGATCTTTCATCTTGCCTTTCCAAGTATGATAATTACTACCATTCAAATACACCATCTTGATTATATTTTCCTCTATAGTTTAAATCAACAATCAATAACAACCAACTCTTTGATACCACTTTGTTGAGAAAGGCAGGGGCATAATCAAAGAGCCCGACAAGGTAGCAACGGAAGAATACTCATGTCTAAACTTTCCCTTTCAACTTGAACCAAGAGGAGACAAGCAAACCCAATCAAATAATGATAATAGGTAGCAAATAAATCAACCAAACAAATACGACAAGATAAGAATAAAGAAAATCACAGAGAACACCAAAATTGCATGGAAACCCTTCATTATGAAGAGTGAAAAACCATGGGACTAAAAACTTCACTATAATCACCAAGAGTTACAATATTATTCTCCAAAATGGTCACCAAACAAGTGCCAAGAAACAAGAAACAACACAATAAAATAACACCAAAATAAGAGAATAAAAAGAAGCACAAACACCAAAACGCAGTTGTTATTTGGGAATTTGAAACAGAAGCTACAAGCCACCAAATCAATCCCCATCAGTTTCTAATCAAATATTGAGATGAGAAGAACAAGCAGTCCAAAACTCAACTCAATCGGACAAGAAACGAAGCGAAAATCACAATTTAAATTTGACAGTTGTGACTGAAAATTTGAGCGAAAATCTGCACTCTTTCTCTCTTTTGTGGCTGCTAAAACTCTCTTTGTGGTGATGGAATAAGACATAAAAAAAATTATATATATGTCCCATAGTAATGGTCCTATGGACAAAAGTGGGTTAGTCCAAATTGGACTTTATTTATCCACATAGGAAGGAAAAAAGAAAAATTACAAAAACTAGCATCCTTAAGACTATAATTAAAATAAATAGCAACACTTTTTTAAAATTACAACTTATAGCAAAAGTAACAATATTTTACCCACTTCATAGTAATAGAAGAATAGGTATTTTTCAGTTGTGCATATGTATTTATGAGTAATACATATATATTTGTATATGTATTTATATAGCAACATTTTACTTAAATACAAATACAATTTGCTATTTTTCGTAATTATGAAACTGTTGCTATAAAAGTTATAATTAAGGCTACAGAATTGCTATTTCTGAAATTTAGATCCAATAACCCAACAATTGATAGGTGGTGGAGCACTGAAGAACAACCGTTGAAGTTATGGGAATCGACATCAATGGTAAACAATTTGATATATATATATATATAAGTAGTCCAAATATAATTGTTTCTCCCTCGTAGGCTATGTTAAGAAGTAAAATTTAGCCTTATTGCCTTTCTTCTATTGAAATGTTAGATAATGATGTTATTATACATTCTTAAGCAATACATGAGTGAAGAAGAAGAGGAAGACAAAGAAGAAGAATAAAGAAATTGACCTTAGAGATTAAATAAATATAATGACGCTAAGAATGATTTTTTATGTGTGCGTGATGTATTAGAGTGTTTAGTGCTAGTGTATTTTTGCATATACACTTAAAATTCATTGAGCTTTCTATTTAGTAGAGTTGCAAGAGAGAATTTGTAGTATTTTTTTGTGTACTGATACTGACTAGGTTCATGAATGAATGGTTGGTTTTTTGATAGTAAATCTTTTGCTTTTATAATTGGCAAAATGGTTCTGTGGATCTTATAATTGTTTAAATATTGTAAAGTGAATACTTCTGCTTAGTTTTTTATCATCTAAACTCCTGAACTCATCAAAACACAATATTTTAAATCCCTTTAACTGTTGACCAAGTTTATATGGCATAAAATTGGCTGAGTTGGACGAAAAACATGACTACACGCGCATGGGGAGTGAGGGTCATTTTTACATTAAAACAATTAAAAAAAATTTCTTAAAAATCCAACCCTGGCCGCCGCTGCCGCCACACCATTACAGCCCTAAGGCTGCTATTGCCACCGTCACCAATAAAGCCTCTCCCCAGCCACCATTGCATCCTTGCCACAGTCCCTCAGCCATTAAAAGTCCCTCCCCCTCCAGCACATATGATAATCTCATGTTGTGAACCA
This sequence comes from Capsicum annuum, assembly GCF_002878395.1. NCBI lineage: Eukaryota > Viridiplantae > Streptophyta > Magnoliopsida > Solanales > Solanaceae > Capsicum > Capsicum annuum. The sequence goes on along the minus strand of NC_061111.1, from coordinate 212,905,898 downwards.
AATTCTACCACTTGAGATGATCGCTTGTAGATTCCTGATGAGGAATTCCCCAACGACAAACAGGTCTCTTCTGAAACAATGATCTAGAATTTCGATTTATCACAAACAAAGAACCAATAATATTGAAAAAAAAAATTCATTTTTAATTTAAATTTTTTTTAATTCAATTTTTAATTTTTTTTAATTCACTTTTTCAATTAAAATTTTTCACCCTTTTAAGGTAATTTAAACTTGAATTGAAAGTGAGTGACAGTGAATATTGAAAAATTAATTAACAACATAGATAAGCTTGGAAAATTTTGAATTTTTTTGGATTTGTTAAAGATATTTAAATTTGAAAATTGAAAATCCATTATGTTTGTGTATGTGAATTTATAGTTAGAAATTTAAATTAATTGAAGAAAAATT